>NW_007246020.1:715540-721381 GCF_000164805.1 Carlito syrichta
ACGCTACCACGCCTGGCTGATTTTTTGATTTATTGTAGAGATGAGGTCTCACTGCCCAGGCGGGTCTCGAACCCGCGGGCTCAGGCAATCCACTCACCTCAGCCTCCCAAAGGCGCAGGATTACAGGCTGAGCCACCGAGCCCGGCTGGCCTTACACTTTTATTAGTCTTTGCTTTTCAAGGATTCATAATCATTAAGTCATTAAATGGGTAGCATTTCTGTCTAATGGTATATAACTTTTCTCTTCCTGAGCCTCTTTTCTGTTGAGAGTGCCTTGGCATGACTTAATTCTGATACCTTAGGTTAAAGAGTTAGCGGGTCTCTGTGGCATCTTAGTTTCAGCTCAGAGCACACTGAGCCAGTCTAGAGACACAGGCTTTCATTCTATCTGATAGTAGTATTTCCCAGCAAAACACAGTCACTATTGATGTACATAATTGATCACTTTATTAGCTGTGGAAAAAAGCCTTATTGAGGTAATAAAGCCTGACTTCATTATATTCTGGATGTCGCGAGCAAACACGTGGGAATGTGGCTAACGTGTTTCCATTCCAAGGCTGATACTGATACTGATACTGATAATGTTTCAGTAGCATGGATTGTCCTCTGATTGAATTTTCCTTTCTTTAGGCCTCTTCTGAAGAGCTCAAAGCTGCCTACCGGAGGCTGTGTATGCTTTACCACCCAGACAAGCACAGAGACCCAGAGCTCAAGTCCCAGGCGGAACGACTATTTAACCTTGTTCACCAGGCTTATGAAGGTCAGTCAGAGCTTGGCTTCCTAGAAACACTGGTAGCAGATACTCGATTTTTAAGAGACTTGATTTGTAGAGGATAGGAAGAGAGAGTCCTTCGAGGTGTATAAAAGAGGTGGTTAGTTCAGTACTTTTTACTGACAGGGTTCTTTGAAAGAGTAGTCTTTTGCTTTGAAAATCAATACGTGTCCAGTAAGTAGAAAATGAGAATCCAGGTGAAGTAACAGACCACAGTCTCGATTGCAGGGGAATACTCAAGTTTTAAATCACTTACCAGTTTTGTTCTAAAGGGAACTCTTAGAGGTGAAAGGCTGATCGTTACAGGGAAGCTTTCTTTTTTCTCTTTTTTGTTAGAAGATACAAGGACATTTTTTTCATCCTAAAGTGATTTTATTGGTTCTGTAACATTCAGTTAAAGAATGGTTCTAACAAAAGAAAGAAAATGTTAAGAAGGCAAATAGGAAAAGAACCAAGTAATTTGCATTTTTATACTTGCATCTTATGCATATCAGAAGGAAAATGTTGTGATATATTCATAAAATATTAAAACCACTAATGGGTACAGAGTTTCTGTTTGGGATGGCAAAAAGTTCTGAAAATAGATAGTGATGATGATAATACAACATTGTAAATGTGCTTAATGCTGTTGTATTTATTTTTTATTTATTCCCCATCCCCTCCCCTATACCACCATTTTAAAAATTAAAAATATATGCAGTCACTGTTAGGATATATATCAGGTAAAATAAGTTATTCCAGAACCATTTGGTGATTCACCCCTTAAACAGACCAAAAATTAGATAATGCATTTCTTTACAAAAATCATAAAAACATCTCAGTGCCCACATAATAGCTTGTAATATATTTTACTTTATCGTTTTACCAAAAAGTTAGATTTTAATGGCCAGTAAAAATCAGACTTTAGTGCATGATATTTAGACCTTGTATGTGGTGGAAACCTGTTCCTTTGATCGTATTGTTTTCTAAATGGCTGCATTAATTTTACTGTTATCTAGATTATCCACATAGCTTGCTTGTGTTGTTCTGGAGATTTGAGGAAGAGTTAACAGAAAACTCCTACCAGTGCTTGTGAAAATGCTGCAGCAGCAAACCTAGCCTGTGTCCAGCCTAAAGGGAGACAAAAGTCAAATAGTGAATGACTAATTTCTTGTTAAATCCTAGAGCTGAACACAAGAAGTTGGCTCCCATGTTTCCCAGTGGTCAGCATTTCTTCCTTTCCCGTTAGATTTGAATATGGAGATAATTATTTGCATAGTTTGTTAATCAGGCCTAAAAATATATGGGAACTCCCAGGGGAGAAGAGATGCAAGGGTCTCGGCAGAGGAGAAGCGGGAGATCATGGCCATTGACCTCAGCTGCCCTTCAAGTTCAGCTGGGAGACTGAAAGGAAGGGGAGCATCTCTCACCCTGACTGAGAAATCTTTTTCTTTTGTTTTGAGTTGGAGTCTCACTCTGTCGCCCAGACTGGAGTGCAGTGGCCGCTCCTGGCCACCACAGCCTCGACCTGCTGGGGTCCGGAGATCCTTCCACCTCAGCCTTCCAAGTAGCTGGAACTATAGGTGCGCGCTACCATGCCCGTCTAATTTTTTGATTTATTGTAAAGATGAGGTCTCGCCAGGTTGCCCAGGTGGGTCTCAAACCTGCGGGCTCAGGCATTCTACTCACCTCAGCCTCCCAAAGCACGGGATCACAGGCTGAGCCACCGAGCCCAGCTGAGAAATCTTTTGCTCATGTACTTTGAGTGGGGCAGCTGGCACCATGGTGAAGGTGTATGTGTCTTTTTAAATTGTTTGTAAATACAGGAGAGGTGCTCCAAAAAATGTAACTGTCTTTGTCGTTAGTAAAACTCGATATAGAGTAAATAGTAAATGAGATTTTTCTAGTATGAGAGCCTGTCCCTAATTTGACATTTAAGTCTCTTTCGAAACTGAAATCAGCTCCTTCAAGCCCGTGCACTTTTATACAGTGGGGCAGAAATGTGCCACATTCTTTTAAAAGCAACTGTCCTTTAGTGACACAAGGTCCAACGCAGCTTCCTTCCCAGTGTACCGTGTTTGCCTTGTACCTGTCCCACACAATTAAGAGCAGCTCAGACTCTTGGAACTCCCACCTTCCTCATTTGTAGCCACCTTTAAAGATATCTTGGGTTGGAGCAGAAAAGCAACGAGAAGGAAAGACACTGGGGAATGAAGAGGCTTGTGGAAAAGATCGCGGCGAGACCGGGAGAATAGCAGATGGCCTTGCCTAGTGATGCCGTGGTCAGTGTCCTCAGAAGAACTGAACCGTGAATTCTGTACTCTGTAAACATGTTTGATTTTTAATTTGCAGTGCTCAGTGACCCCCAGACCAGGGCCATCTATGACATATATGGGCAGAGAGGCCTGGAGATGGAAGGATGGGAGGTAAGAGAAGCTGTGCGTCTGGTGTCCCAGAAAAGTTGTTCGGCAGCTGCAAAACAGGGGAGATTTTGCATGAAAATCCAGTACATCTTCCCTTGAACCAGCAGAAGATCTTGGAAGACTGGATCTGAGGAGACCCCGCCCTTTAGGCTGGGCTGGGAGGTCCAGTTTGCCCTAGTCCCCACCACTCCCTAGTATGTTACGTCTGACCCTTTTCTTCTGTGTGTCCTGGCTCCAGTAGGCAGTGGCTTTGTGGTCTCTGGCTTGACAGAGTTAGCAATTAGTTCATTGCAGCTAAGTTTTAAGTCTAACATCTCAGCATGTTCTCATCCAAAAAGGAAAGCAGAATCCTATTGTATATACTAAATTTCTCCTCACGGCCGGACACGGTGGCTCACACTTATAATCCCAGCACTTTGGGAGGCCAAAATGAGAGGACTGCCTGAGCTCAGGAGTTGGAGACCAGCCTGGGCAACACAGCAAGACCTCATCACTACAATAAATCAACACGGCAACACGGCAAGACCTCATCACTACAATAAATCAAAAAAACGAGCTGGGCATGGTGCCATGTGCCTTAAAGTAGTCCCACCTACTTTAAAGGCTAAAGTGGAAGGATGATCTGAACCCAACAGGAGGCTGTGTGGCCATGATGGTGCCACTGCACTCTAGCCTGGGTGACAGATTGAGACTGATTAAAAAAAAAGAAATAAGAAATAAAAGAAATTATCCTCACACTTTTTACGCTACTTTAAAGCTCCCTTGTTTTTTAAACTGTGGATTGGGATCTCTTAAAACCTGTGGGCCCTGTAACACATGATACCTTCTTCAAAGTCTGGGATTTTCGTTACCAGCAGCATTGTCCCAATTCTGAGGAGCAGCGGGGTCTCTGGCAAAATACTGCATGACTTCCTCACCAAGCCAGGTTCTCTTCCCTCTGGCAACCACAGAACCACACACTCAGTGGTGATTATGAAAGAGTGGAGTCCTACGGAATTATAAAATTCCAAAATAAAAGCTTGCCTAGCTAGAATCAAATGACACCTTGAGAGTCACGTAGTTTAGCCTTCCCTCTTGGGTTTTTTGGGGTTTTTTTGAGTTGGAGTCTCAGACTGGAGTGCAATGGCCGCTCCTGGCCACCGCAGCCTCGACCTGCTGGGCTCCGGCAATCCTTCCGCCTCAGCCTTCCAAGAAGCTGGAACTACAGGTGCGCGCTACCACGCCCGGCTAAGTTTTTGATTTATTGTAGAGATGAGGTATCGCCTGCCTAGGCGGGTCTCGAACCCGTGGGCTCAGGCAATCCACTCACCTCAGCCTCCCAAAGGCACAGGATTACAGGCTGAGCCACCAAGCCCGGCAGGTTTTTTTTTAAGAGACAGGGTCTCACTGTTGCCCAGGCTAGAGTGTCAGTGATGAGATCATAACTCACTGCAGTCTCAAATTACTGGGCTCAGACGACCCTCCTGCCTCAGCCTCCAGAGTAGCTAGGACTACAGATGTGCACCACCACAGCCAACTAATTTTTTAAAAATTTTTTGCAGAGATAGATCTTGCCATGTTGCCCAGGCTGCTCCTTGCCTCAGGTGATCCTCTCATCTCAGCTAACCCTCATTTCATAGCAGGTAGACTGAAGCTTAGAGAGGTGAAGGGACTTGGCTAGGGTCTCCCAGGATGTTTGAGGTCATGTCAGAGAGCCTAGGTGTCTGTACTCTTTCCAACATTGTTTTTTGGAGATCTCCTTATTTCTCTCTTTCACAGGTCAGTTTGTGACTAGAACAGAGATAGACCTAGTTGGGGAGTGGGCCAGGCAAACAGTGTGGTTGTATAGATTCATGAGCTGCATATGCTGCACTCTGTTCATGAGAAACATTGAAAATGTCTGGCGTTCATCAGCTGTGATGCAGCTGAGGTCACTGTATCCCCAGATGTGTCTACCTGAGCATCGCTGACGTGGAGAAGACCGACTCACAGCTAGCTCAGCCCTGTCCTCCTCCCCAGTGTCCTGTAGTCTGTTTAAAGAAAGATATAAATAAGCTGGGCATGGAGGCTCACATTTGTAATCCTAGCACTTTGGGAGTCAGAGGTGAGAGGATTACCTGAGCCCAGGGGTTTGAGACCAGTCTGGACATCATGGTGAGACCTTGACTCTACAATAAATAAAAAAACTAGCTGGGCGTGGTGGCACATACCTGTAATTCCAGCTACTTGGAAGACTGAGGTGGATGGATTGCCTGAGCCCAGCAGGTAAACAGCCTGGGCAACAGAGTGAGACCCCAACTCAAAGAAGAAAAGAAGATACAAATAATCTAGACTGGCAGAGGCCTGTAGGAGCTGAGAATGTGGTGTCTTGCCCAGCTAAGTGTTTCCACTGCTCTGGAGGGGCCGGCCTTTTTGACTTTACAGTTAGCTCTGATTATGCATCAATTATTTGCAAAACTTGTATGAGATATGACTAGAGATGGAATGACCTGGCACCTTTGGATTATTTGCCTCTATTACTTATCACAGAGAGTGAAGTAATTTGTAGTTATTAATTCAATCTGCAAAGGTTAAACAGCTGGAATTCCTGAAAACAAATCTTTTCCTGTTGTAGCCTCTATGGAGCCTGACACTTTTTTTTTTTTTGAGTTGGAGTCTCACTCTGTCACCCAGACTGGAGTGCAGTGG
>NW_007246020.1:721401-744485 GCF_000164805.1 Carlito syrichta
ATCTTCCGCTCAGCCTTCCAAGTAGCCGGAATCACAGGCATGCGCTACCACGCCTGGCTGATTTTTTGATTTATTGTAGAGATGAGGTCTCGAGGCAAGTCTCGAACCCACGGGCTTAGGCAATCCACTCACCTCAGCCTCCCAAAGGCGTGGGATTACAGGCTGAGCCACCGAGCCAGCTGGAGCCTGACACTTTTAAAAAATTTATTTCCTGTAGGATGTGAGTCTAGGATTTTAATTCCCAGAATCTTAGAAATCTGTTTCTGGAAAAAAAATAGTATAAAAAAATAATAATAATTTTATGGACAACCCCTTCCGATCCCTTCCCACTGTGGGAACTTTCCTGTCCTCTCAATAAATCCTGCTTTCTCAAAAAAAAAAAAAAATAGTATATGGGTATAGTCATGGTTAAAGTTATGGCTATTCAAACTTTGATTTATTCTCCATTTTTAAAACAAGCCCCTTTTGGATAGAATGCTCCATTATGAACTCTCGTCATCCGAGTAAGAACAGCCTGCTTGCCCTGGACTACATGAAATAAGCCCTTCCTGTCCAGACTCAGACTCACAACCAGACCTTTTTGTCCTTGGTGGTGGTCGCTGAGGTCACTGTAGGCAGGGGCCAGACAAGTTGTGGTTCCACAGTCACAGGTCCACTGAATTGGGCTTTAAGGTCATGAACAAATTTTTAAAGTATTTTCAGTCATTTTTTCTGGATCTTCAAAGTTAAATGAAATAGTTGATTACCTACAGTTCCTTGAAGTTCTTTCATTTTTATTTTCTTTTGCTGAAAGAAGCAGCTGGCAGGAGATCGAGAAAATAATGGCAACTTGGAAAAACTGTATCTTGCTTTTGTCCAGGCCGAGATGGGTGACATTAGGAAGTGATAGTGCCACGGATAGGGGCACCTGCCCTAGATGATTTTAAACCTGGGCAGCATAAACTTGCCTCGTTTGCTAAATAGAACCTGTTGTGTTCTTGCGAGGCCACAAAGTAGTCACCGTATTGCCAGTTTGTTCTTGGATGATTTTAGCAATCTTTTGGTTTTAAAACTTCCTGAAAAAGAACCACTTCCCCCTTTTTAGTAATTAGTGATTTATATTGGGCTATTAGAGGAGAAAATGTTATTTTCATTATTTTTTCTGTGTACCTCCTGGAAAGTAGTGAACAGATTCCTCAGGATTTTGTTGGGGGTTGGGCTTGTTTGTTTTGTTTTTTTTTTTGGATAGGCTGGTTTTTGTATTTATTTTTCTATATTGTTGATATAGAAAATCAAGTTGAACAAAGCCTATATGATCGATCCCATTTATGTTAACTGTATATATGTAGGTCTGGGGGTGGGAGGGGAAACATATATATGTAGATACACATATATGCACATAAACACCAACATACACATGCATGGAAGATTTTTAGGAAGAGACATAAATAATTAAGTGTTAACTTTTTAGAAGAGAAAGTATGGGTTAAGGGACTTTCATCTTTTTCACCACATAGCCTTCTGTCCTATTGATTGTTTGCTATCAGCATGTGTTTCTTTGTTTGAGTTGGAGTCTCACTCTGTCCCCTAGGCCGGAATGCAGTGACACCTCACAGCCACCACTGTAGCCTCAATCTGCTGGGCTCAGGTAGTCCTTCCACCTCAGCCTTTCAAGTAGCTGGAACATAGGCAAGCACCATCACACCCAGCTAATTTTTTGATTTATTGTAGAGAGGAGGTCTTGCCAAGTTGCCCAGGCTGGTCTTGAACCTGTGGGCTCAGGCGATCCTCTTACCTCCACCTCCCAAAGTGCTGGGCCACTGTGCCTGGCTGAAAAAAATCAACATTTTGTATCTTATATTTTTTGTAATGTGTGGTAATGTGAAACAGTCACCAATATACATTGCAGGCTCATTGATACATATTATGCAATAGTAATTTGTTTGGCATCTTCCACCTGGTGTTTTTCTATTTGAGCAGACAATGAAGTCTCATTTTCTTCCTCCCACATTAATGATATGTAATTTATTGTTCAGTCTGGTATTCAAAGACGATGTAAAAGGACGCATTCATGATTCCTAAAAATCACTTCTCAACTGATAGGTCATACACTTGATAGATTCCAAATGGGGCGTAAGTTTTTTTTTTTTTTGATGCTTGGTATGGTATATAGCAGTTAATAGCCCATATTTCTAGTCTGCAGAAGAATAATTTCCTCTACAATTTTAAAGATTTTCACAAAAAACCATATGTAGAAGCATACTGAGCCCCCAATCCACACTGCTTGTACTTGCGACATAATTCAGAATCATTTCAGACTCTTTGGCTGATGCAATATTTCCACCAGGTAATGTCCTTGTGGTAGATTTTATTCCTGCATGATTCCCAGTGCTGATGATTGTAATGATCCTTTTATCCTTTCACACAAGAAGTGTAACATTGTTTTTTCTACTTGAAACTGTGGATTTTTTTGTTTTTCATTAAAAACTTTGGCTTTTGATCTGTCCTGACATTCCCTTTCAGTTGATTCTGATTATACCAATAAGATGACATTTCAGCCAGGCTCAGTGGCTCAGCCTGTAATCCCGCGCCTTTGGGAGGCTGAGGTGAATGGATTGCCTGAGCCCGCAGGTTCGAGAACCACCTGAGGAACTTGGCAAGACCTCATCTCTACAATAAATAAAAAATTAGCCAGGCGTGGTAGCGCGCCCCTGTAGTTCCAGCTATTTGGAAGGCTGAGGCGGAAGGATCGCCGGAGCCCAGCAGGTGGAAGCTGCGGTGGCCGGGAATGGGCGACAGAGTGAGATTCCAACTAAAAAAAAAAAAAAAAAAGATGACATTTCATCTTTAGTAGCTCCTCTGCTAGGACAATACTAGTGTAATTTCTGTCAGTAAACGTGGAATCCTGCTGCATTGAGAACTTGTTGGCGCCACTCTTTTTTTTTTTTTGAGTTGGAGTCTCACTCTGTCACCCAGGCCAGAGTGCCATGGCACACTCATAGCCACCCCAGTGTTGACCTGCTAGACGCCCATGATCCTTCCACCTCAGCCTTCCAAGTAACCGGAGCTACAGGCGCACGCTACCACACCCCACTGATTTTTTATTTATTGTAGAGCTGACTTGCCAAGTTGCCCGGGCTGATCTTGAACCCACGGGCTCAGGAAATCCACCCACCTTGGCCTCCCAAAGTGCTGGGATTACAGGCTGACCCACCGAACCCAGCTGGCATTACTCTTAAAGCACTTCACGCATTCTCTTTCTATGTAATGCTAGCTGATATTTAAAAATATATCTCAGTATATATTCCGTCTCTTTTTTTTAGATTAAAAAGTATAGTTTATTTAAAAGTAAATTAAAGAAAGAGAAAGAAAGAGGAGATTCACCTCCCCAAGATAGGGAAGGGGCCAAAGCCAGGAAACATGGTGACAGCCATGACTCAAGTACATGGCCACAACAGAGTCTAGTAATAGTAAGGCAGTGCCAGTGATGGTCTGGCAATGGCCTATATTCCATCTCTTTATTTGCTTTTTTGTGCAATTTGAATGGAAAGGTTCAAGAAAATATACATTTTTGAAAAATTTGCACTTGCATAAGTTTGTCCTGTATAATCACTAGCAATCTCTTTATGTCTCCTCAGAGGGGACATCCAAGTGGTTTGTCAGATTTTTTATGTCCCCGAGGGGACATCTGAGTGCAAATGGTTAATATTTGTTTCCTGGGATTCATTAGGAAATTTAAACTACGAGATTTAAGGTTACATTTTCTTTGTAAGATTTCTGCAGCTTCAGAGATAAGGTACTAAAATAAAGAATGTTTAAGTCACTCTGGAGAGCTGAGGGAAAGCTTGACCTTGGGAATGACCAGGAGAACAGCAGAGCGCTCTATCACTGGGGCCTGAGGAAAGGCTGTAAGCTGACCTTGGGTAGCATGTGCACTCCAGAATCAATGATTTCACCCTTTGTGTAGCTTCCCTCCTATCCTGGGTGCTCAGCTATCTTCTCATCTTGATTCTGCCCATAGGTTGTGGAAAGGAGGAGAACTCCAGCTGAAATTCGAGAGGAGTATGAGCGCCTGCAGAGAGAGAGGGAAGAGAGGAGACTGCAGCAGCGAACCAATCCCAAGGTGAGATGGGGCCAGGTGTAATGAGGACAGAAGCCAGATCTGAAGTAATTAGGTGCTGGTGGGTTGTTAGAAATCATATATAAAGCTGGGTGGGGCAGATTTTCGTTTATATTATCTCAACATGGTATCTTTCTGGAAAGTACCTACCAGTGTTTTGAACCATATGGAGGGAAGACAAAGCCAATCCTCTGGCTTTCCTGGAAGCCAAGGAGGTTTCCCAAGCAGAAATTCAGGCTAATTCTCCAAAACCTTTTCTTCCAGCTGTGCTGCCTAAAATCCTTGACACTGAAAATCAGTTAGGGAGCAGTGTCAGGGGAAGGACAGCCACCTAAGCACCTCAGTGTTGAGGCATCAGAATTCCTGCTTTCCAGGTAGGATACACAGAGCCAAGGAATGCAGAGGGCTTGGGGCATTTCCAGACTGCATTAAGCAGGGTCCTCTGCTTCATCTCCCCAGGACATTGGCGCCATGAACAACAGTAACCAGGTTATTTCAGCAGCCAGAAGGTGACCCAGATCCCTGATGGAGTTTTAATCATTTAACTCAGTAGCACTACTAAGGCAGAGAGTTACTTTTCAGTACTACATACAATATCTTCTATTTGCTGGGGCAATTGTTTTGTGTATATGCCTCAGCCCTGTGGCAAATAGGATATCTTGGTCAATTTGAGATGGCAGTTGTTCCAAATGGCTCACTGAACGTAGCCTCATGTGCTGTTCATCTGTGTTTAACAAGCAGGCTCAGTGGCTGGGCCCTATCAGTGTGGCCAGGATGCCAGCAGATGCCCTGTATCTGTCATGATAAGGAACTCAGAGTCCCCAACTCTTCCATCAGCCTTCTGGAAGGCCACCATGATCTGTGTCAACTCAGCAGCATTGTTGGAAGGAGAGTGGGAGCCATACAAAGTAATAAGATGCATCAGTCTTTTTTCTGTAAACCTTCTAAGGACGAAGGACAGATGCCGACTTTAAACCGGGAAATACATTCCAAAAAGTAGATTTTTTAAAGGCCCCCTCCAGCATTGAAAGGACCATATAGGCCAGGCTTGGTGGCTCAGCCTGCAATCCCAGCACTTTGGGAGGCTGAGGCAAGTGTATTGCCTGAGCCTGCGGGTTCGAGACCAGCCCAGGCAACTTGGCGAGACCTCATCTCTACAATAAATCAAAAATTAGCTGAGCATGGTAGTGTGCCTGTACTTGGAAGGCTGAGGTGGAAGGATCGCTGGAGTCCAGCAGGTTAACGCTAGGGTAGCCGTGAGTATGCCACTGCTCTCCAGCCTGGGTGGCAGAGTGAGACTCTAACTCAAAAAAAAAAGGGGGACCATGTGTTCAGAGCACACCTTTCTATTTGAATCCCACATTTCAAAGTATATTTGAAAATGCCAACCCTCCGCTTCCATCCATCCACCCTCCCCTTCAGCAGGTGATAACCTCAATTGTGCAGAGTTAGCTTTTAGTCAGATGGAGGTAGAGAATCAAAACACTAGGTGAACTAAGTCAGAATTTGAGATTGTTAGGAGAGTTGAAAGTCTCTGAGGCGCTCTGGGCTGTACTTGTGATTCCTGCTGGGATCTCTCAATGCTCAGGGCTGGTGCACTGCAAGGAGGTCTGTTTTGGAAGGTTGGTATTGGCAAAGAGGTGGGGAGGGCCTGGCAGGAGCAGGCTCTTCTTTTGGTGTTTTTGCTGTTCTGGTTGGACTTTTGCTCCTTTTGAAGCAATGAAAGGGAAATAGAACCTCACTGCTGTCCTGCGCCTGGGTCCTATGACCAAATCAGCCATCTGGGTGTGTGTGGCAGTAGCTTATTGGGATTCTGTGCAAATGTATCTGCAGGCCATGTTTCTGTGGAATGAGGGAGCACAGCTGTGATCATTTCATACAGGCATGCAGGTTATTTTAAAATTTCCAATAGTTTGCTATTTCCATAAACTGCTTCCAAATAAATAAAACATTTTCTAACCAGAACTCTTAAGTGATAACCAGATGTTTGCTATGCAGCATTTTAAGGAGAGAATTTGAGCTAGATCTGTTACTCCATTTCTGAGAGGTTGCTTTTGAAGATGAGCAGAAAGGTTTGGAGTATTCTCATCCTGAGAAGAAAGGAGTGATCTCCTTTTTGAAGGCCATGGGGAAAAGGCAATTTGGGCTACTTAGGGACCAGCTTACAGGGGACTCGCAGGTTGTATCCCATTGGTGATGCTGCCACCTGAAACTCGGGTGGACATTTCTCTCCATTTCCACCAGTAAGTGCATTAGGTAGGGCTTTTCTACTAGGATGATGTATCTGCCATACAAAAAGGCCTATTCATGACCACCCTGGAAAACATAGCAATTTCTTAGAAATTTTTTTTAAACTAGCTGGTGCTAGATGTAGTGGCTCATGCATGTAATCCCAGCACTTTGAGAGGCCAAGACAGGAGTCTCTCTTGAGTCCAGGAGTTCGAAACCAGCCTGGGCAATGTAGCAAGACCCCTGTCTCTGCATAAAATGGAGTAAAACAAAATTTAATTAATTTTTCTTAAAAATTAGCAATGCAGCCAGGCTCAGTGTCTCAGCCTGCAATCCTGCGCTTTGGGAAGGTGAGGTGAGTGGATTGCCTAAGCTTGCAGATTCGAGACCTGCCTGGGCAACTTGGTGAGACCTCATCTCTACTATAAATCAAAAAATTAGCCAGGCGTGGCAGCGCGCACCTATAGTTCCAGCTACTTGGAAGACTGAGGCGGAAGGATCGCCAGAGCCCAGCAGGTCAAGGCTGTGGTGGCTGGGAGCATGCCACTGCACTCCAGTCGGGGCGACGGAGTGAGACTCCAACTCAAAAAAAAAAAAAATTAGCAATGCGTGATAGTAGTTCCAGCTTCTGGGGAGGCTGAGGCGGGAGGATGGCTCAAGCCCAGAAGTGCAAGATTGCAGTGAGCTATGATTATACCACTTTGCTCCAGCCAGAATGAGACCCTTTCTTTCTTTTTTGAGTTGGAGTCTCACTCTGTTGCCCAGGCTGGAGCGCAGTAGCATGCTCACAGTTATGGCAACCTTGACCTGCTGGGCTCGGGTGATCCTTCTGCCTCAGCCTTCCAAGTAGTTGGCACAAACCATCACGGCTGGCTAATTTTTCTTGATTTATTGTAGAGACGAGATCTTGCCAAATTGCCCAGACTGGTCTTGAGCCTCTGGGCTCAGACAGTCCTCTCACCTCCACCTCCCAAAGTGCTGGGATTACAGGTATGAGCCACTGCACCCAGCAGAGACCCTTTCTCTAAAAAAAAAAAATTAAAAGGCCTCGTGAGGAAAAGCATAGGTTAGAAATAAAGACTAACACAAGGAACCAGGACACAGAGCAAAGCCATTTTCATTTTCTCGTTTGTAAAGTGAGGACATCTGTCCTGATTACTGTGCCAAGTTGTTAAAAGATTGAAAACACATAAAATAGATGTTAATTTATTAGAGAAAGATAATCCTGCTATATAAATGCAAAGTGGTACTAGTACCAAAATGAGGTTCAGACTAGATTTTGTTGTGGTGTTCCATTCGACACTGTGTGGGAAATTCTTGGCACACTCAGGTGATTCCGTTGCCTGTGGTAATGGGGTCTATCTGTTGAGTTTGAAAATGGCCCTCTTGGCCAGGCACGGTGGTTCACGCATATAATCCCAGCACTTTGGGAGGCCTAGGTGAGACGATTCTTTCGCTGAAGCAAAAGAATCACCTTGAGCCCAGCGGTTGAGGCTGCGATGGCCAGTGCGGGCCACTGCACTCCGGCCTGGGCAACAGAGGGAGATTCCAACTCAGAAAAAGAAAATGAAAACGGGCCTCTCACAACTCCCTCAGCCTTCTCCTGGGGCCAGGCCTGGTCCCATTTGCAGCATGGCTATGCCTGTCATTTTGACTTGTATGAGACATGCTGTGGAGAGCACTGTGGGACCCAGAAGGAACGAATAGAATCTCCAGTTCTAGGGGTGTGTCCACTTTACCTCTGGCTCCAGCTGATGGAATACACACATGTCCACACATGCGCGCGCGTGCGCGCGCGCACACACACACACACACACACACACACACACACACACACACTGGAGGCAGCATGGGAGGAGAGCTTGGACTTGGAGGCCAGAGCGCTGCCTCCAGACTCAGACTCTGCTTCCCCTCTGTGTCCTTGGTCAGGTCCCCTCTCCAACCTTAGCCCAGGTTCTTCCCTGCATGAAGTGGGTGGTTTGCCACAAGGCCCACTGCCAGGGGTTGAGCCCCCGGACCCACAGTCCTTAGATCTAATTATCTCCGTTTTCTTCTTTTGCTTTGCCCTGTGGAAACAAACTCCTGTGTCTGTATTTCCTGCTGGAAAATGCCAAGCTCAGGTTGCTGGGGTCCCTTGTCTACAGGGCCCTCCACATTGAGCCGATGTGGGGGAAGGGATCTGGCTGGGCAGGCCATCAGGTTCATCTACAAGGACCTTGAGTGAACCTGCAGTGGAGATGGACTCTCTGGCTGTCCTCCCACCATCTTTACATCTGTTTTATTTGCATAAACATCTACTTTCTTGCCTCCTGGAGACAAAGCTCGTATAATAGTGTTGGTCTGTGCTGTATTCACTTTGTAATGATTATTTTAATTTGTTTATTTTGTTAATGCCCATAAATCTTATCCCTCTGTGAATGGCAGCCGCTTTTGAGTGTCTTTTGAAGATGACTCAGACCAGGCAGCCTGTCCAACACCTCTGCCTTCTTCATGAACTTGTTTAGATCCCTTGTAGAGCAGAGGGGTAAGTTAGGATTTCCTGAGGGGTTTGGCTCTTTTTCTCTGAGGGTATATGTGGTTCTATTTTTTTGACCCTCTAGAAGAACAGTTTCATGGCGATTGTGACATTATGCCCTGGACCATCCATTCTTTTGCTGTTATGGAGGCTGATCTGCACTCCTTGGCAAGACCTCCTTTCTGAGTTGGAAAGACTCCCCTCTGTGTGGCTCATGGAATCACTGAAACACAATTCAGCTTTATCAGAAAAAATGTTAAATAATATATTAAGGAAGGCATATAGCCATACAAATATTTTTAAATCCCAAAATGTTTTCATAAAGATATGAGTACATTGCTCAATTATTCTTAAAGGATTTCAGAAGAATACTGTTTAGTTGCCATGGCTAATGATTGTAGCCATCAGAATGCGCCTGTGCTTATGACTTCAGTCTGTCTGTGGAAATGATTCTGATGTCATAAAACTGACTCAACTTGGCTAACAGGATAATGGAGCAGAAGAAAGGCTGTGGGCAACCATATGTTTGCTGTGCTCAGTGGCAGGAAGAGGCGATTACCATTTACCACATGCAGAAATGGGCTGCTGTTGACACTGGAGAAATTGGGAAGTTGTCATCTAAGAAGGGACCAAAGCCTAGCTAACCAGTCTGGGAATGGGCTTGGACATGAAACTGAGACTCTGGAGAGAAGTAACCTTCTCTCTAGATGGAGAGAAGATGGCCCAGAGGGATTCAGAGAGAAAAAGCTTTAGTGAGTATTAGCTGGGGGGCTGCTCCAGCCCCATCCTGTCACACAGTCACTCAGACACAAGATCACAGAGTAAACGACTACTGTTGATGGGGGAATGGGCAGGTGGCGGTGGAGTAGCAGTCGGGTCGGTACTGTTCTTAGAAGCCCTGGTAAGTTTGAGTTTGATTCTCTGTAAAATTGGAGAAGACGGGTTCTGGCTTTCATTTTAGATAAAACGATTCTGTGGAAACAGTCATCACAAGAGCCATTGTGGGCTCGTCAGTTATAGAACGGGCACATTTCACATGGCCTCTTATCACCTCTTCTGGGTGGGTTTTTCAGTTAGTAAAGAGTTACTATTGAGATTGCAGTTGACAGAAATTTCTCATGTTATCCTCATGGCCAGATAAATACAAACTTGAGATAATTTGGCATGGATGGCGATGACTGTTCATTTGATTGTCATAGCATTACATAACGTATACACGTATCAAATCATCATATTGTACACCTTGGATATATACAATCCTTATTTGTCAATTATATATTTTTTAATTCTTTTAAAGCTCTGACCCCCCCCAAAAGTAATAATAATGGAGAATGGTACATTCCTGACTGAATGAACAACTGATTCCACTCAGAGAGGGTTGATGAATGAATCATTTCCTACCTAGTAAGAAGCATCTCACCGTGGAGGAAGGGTTTGTCTTCATCACACTCAGAATTTGAGTGACGTCAGTGAAGATGTGTCACATTCACAGGTACCCAAGGCAAAAGGAGAAGACTAAGATCCTAAAGGAGCTCAGTGAAAAGAAATGAAGAGGTTAAACTACAACATGCAGCTCAGCAGGGAGAAGTGTTGCTAGCTCAGAGAACCAGGAGATGGAGAATGGCAGGCTTTCGTTGATTCGCTGGCTTTATTGTACTTTGTGGTTTGGGAGTGGGGAAAAATGGTTGATTTGTTCACAGAGTAATTCAAATTTGGTGTCCGTAGTGTGCCAGGCACTGTTAGAAATGTGGGCACTAGCCGGGCTCGGTGGCTCAGCCTGTAATCCCGCGCCTTTGGGAGGCTGAGGTGAGTGGATTGTCTGAGCCCGCGGGTTCGAGACCTGCTTGGGCAGTGAGACCTCATCTCTACGATAAAAATAAAAAAATCAGCCGGGCGTGGCAGCGCATGCCTGTAATTCCAGCTACTCGGAAGGCTGAGGCGGAAGGATCGCCGGAGCCCAGCAGGTCGAGGCTGCGGTGGCCGGGAGCAGCAGCCACTGCACTCCAGTCTGGGCGACACAGTGAGACTCCTACTCAAAAAAAAAAAGAAAGAAAGAAATGTGGGCACTTGGCAGAGAATAAGACAGACAAAACCTTATCCCGACATGAAGCTTAACATTTTAGTTGAGAGAGAGATAATATGCAATAAACACAAGGTACAAACAACATGTGAGGATGTGATCAATGTTATGGGGCAGTTAAAGCCAGGTGGGGGGTGGGGTTCAGCTTTAAATAGCGTGGTCAGTGTCACTGAGAGAGTGGCCATGTGGCTGGCTGGGGAAGAGTATTCCAGCCAGAGGCGAGAGCCAATGTAGAGGCTGGAGGGTAGGTCTGGGTTTGGTATGTTTGAGGAACAGCAGAGAGACTAGTGTGTCCGAAACAATGACAAGAAATGAGCAGGAGTTGGAGTCAGAGGTACACCAACCTGGATGCTTAGTCTTCTCCCTAGTCCTTCACATTCTGGACTAGGCTTGATGTGTGATGGTTCAAGGGGCCAGAACCAACAGCAGCAAGTGAGAGTTACAGGGAGCTGGTTTGGACTCAGTATAAGGAACACTGAGTGGGTCGGGCTGCCAGGGATTCAGAGGAATTGTGCTTTTACGCACCATCTGTATTAAACTTGGATGAGGAGGACCTCTATCTTCCAAGAGGCAGGAGGGGGTGAACTGGGGTATCTCATGAAGGTAGAAGCTAGTTTTGTCGGGCACGGTGGTTCACATCTGTAATCCCAGCACTTTGGAAGGTGGAGGCAAGAGGATTGCCTGAGCCCAAGGGTTGGAAACCAGCCTGAGCAACGTGGCGAGATCTTGTCTCTATAATAAATCAAAAAATTAGCTGGGCATGGTGGCATGTGCCTATAGTTCCAGCTACTTGGAAGACTGAAGCAGAAGTATCGCCTGACCCCAGCAGGTTGAGGCTGCAGTGGCTGTGAGCGTGCCACTGCATTCCAGCCTGGGCAACAGAGTGAGATTCTTAAAAAGAAAAACATAAAAGCAGGTTTTTCAGGCTGTCCATAGAGCCGGTGCACGAGTGGCCCCAGGCTACAGATAACGTTCCCATCTGGGCTCGATTCCTTGGGTCAGGAATGGTCGGGGCTCTGATGACATCTGATGGCCAGAGACCAAGAGGCTGGGCCTGCTCTCTCCTTGTCCAGGCCCTGTCTGTGAGTAGTGATGTCATATAGTTACACTGAGTCCTCCTGAGCGGAAAACAGCTGAGGCTTGGGGACACGGGAGCTCTGCTAATTTACAGCCATGCCAAAGCCAGGCACGGTGGCTCATGCCTGTGATTCTAGCACTCTGGGAGGCTGAGGCAGGAGGATCACTGGAGTCCAGGAGTTTGAGATCAGCCTGGGTAATATAGCTAGGCCTCATCTCTACATAAATAAAAATTAGGTAGGCGTGGTAGTGTGCACCTGTAGTCCCAGCTCCTCAGGAGGCTGAGGAGGGAGGATCACTTGTACCCTCTAGGAGTTCAAGGCTGCCGTGAGCTTTGATTGCACTACTGCACTCCATCCTGGGTGACACAGCGAGACCCTGTCTCCACAAACAACTTGAAAATATGCCTAATATGAAGACCTTTTTGAGATAGTAAGAGTTTTTAAGTATCTTCTAGTTTGAAAGTCCTTAAGGCATGGAAAGTGACTTTTTTTGGTCAAAGTCATACGTGTAAATGGCTTAGAAAGTCAAATGGTCATTGACTTGCAAGCAAAAAGTGTGGTTTACCCCCCTTGTACTCCTGATTCCTGTTTCCTGGAGGTAGCCACTCCTGTTCTTTGAGCCCTTTCTTCTGGCGTTTATTCCCTTTTTTTTTTCTTGTTTTCCTTTGAGCCCTTTCTTCTGGCATTTATTTCCTTTTTTTTTTTTCTTGTTTTCCTTTGTTGCCCAGGCTGGAATGCAGTGGCTGGACCGTAGCTCACTGTAACCTCAAACTCATGGCTTCAAGTGATCCTCCTGCCTAGCCTCCTGAGTACCTAGGACCACAGGCATGCACCACCATGCTCAGCTAATTTTTGTTGTTGCTGTAGAGACAGAGTTTTGCTATGTTGCCCAGGTTGGTCTGAAAATCCTGGCTTCAAGTGATCTGCCTCAGCCTCCTGAAGTGCTGGGATTACAGGAGTCTGCTACCGTGCCGGACTCTTAATTCCCTATTTCTAAGTCGCATGCTTCACTGATCTCACTTAGTTTTTTCAGTTTTAGTAATTAATACTAACCTCCTGCCAGAGAAGATGAAGATACACTGTAGTTCCCCAAAATGGCACATAGTTTTTAGTTCACCCGATGTAGTTATATGCTTTTAGGGGCTAAATTACTATTCATTGTATACATATTGTGACCATATAAATACCCAGGAGAGCCAGAGAGCATGCTGGAATTCCCTGGCCTCCTTAACCCTCTTCCTCCACGACACTGGTAGTTGTCTCATTTGGTCCTTTTGATTAGTTTCTTATAAACCTTTCACAGATTCATCTCCAAGCTCTGTCAAAACTGAAACTTTCCATTTCATACGACACCTCAGGTATTGCATCGCTCTCATCTTGATCTTGGCAACAGCCCTTGGCGGGCCCCCCGTCCTCAGATCCAGTGTGATCTCTGCTTTCTAGGCCCCTACCCGACTGTGGCCCCAGGATCTTCCTTACCAGCTTCCTTGAAGTGCCCTCTAGACATTCGGTCACCCAGGTTTTGTGGCGTGCCACCATGCAGAGGCATTTTCAATCCCCAGTACGCCAAAGACAACGGACCCTCGTGGAGCTTAGAGTTCCCTGTGCTGACCCAGGGTTGGCTCACACCTCCCTCTCTTTGTCTGACTGCTTTTGTGGAGAAACACCCTACAGTAACTTCTTTAGAAAAGATGCATAGAAGGCAGGCTGCTTTTTCCTTATTATTTCTACTTTATTGTCTTTTTGTTTGGGGGGGGGTTGTTTTGTTTTTTCTTTGTATTTTTATATTTTTCATTTTATTTTATTTTTTTGAGTTGGAATCACTCTGTTGCCCAGGCTAGAGTGCAGTGGCACGCTCACAGCAATCCTTCAGCTTCAGCCTTCCAAGGAGCTGGAACTACAGGGTCATGCTACCATGCCCAGCTAATTTTTTATTTATTTATTGTAGAGATGAGGTCTCACCAAGTTGCCCAGGCTTTTCTCGAACCCGTGGGCTCAGGCAATCCCCTCACCTTGGCCTCCCAAAGTACTGGGATTATAGGCTTGAGCCACCGCACCCAGCCTACTTTATTGTCTTTTAAAAGAAAAAATAAGCCAGGCATGGTGGCTCACTCTGGTAACCCCAGCACTTTGGGAGGTAGAGGCAAGAGGATTGCCTGAGCCCAGGGGTTCTAGACCAGCCTGGGCAACTTGGCAAGACCTCGTCTCTACAATACATCAAGAAAAATTAGCTGGACATGGTGGCACACATGTAATTCCAGCTACTTGGAAGACTGAAGCAGAAGGATCACCTGAGCCAAGCAGGGTGAGGCTGTGGTGGCCGTGAGCACGCCACTGCACTCCAACTTGGACGATAGAATGAACGAGACTCCAACTCAAAAAAGAAAAAATAGGTAGATACACATATATAAATACAAAGTGTGATGCATAACAGATAAGCCATATGCTAGTTTAGATGGGCCCCACTGCCCGACCCAGGAATGAGAGGCCGCCCTTCATGCATCCGCCTGCATGCTCTCCCTGTCCCGTCTCCCTGCCACAGGAAGCACTCTTCTAAGTGGTTCTCATTCTGTTGCTTCTTAGAATTTTACATATGTTTGATTAGATCATTCCATTGCTTTTAAAATTTTGTTAATGGGTCATATGGAAGGTCAATTTCTAGTTTTTTTTTTGTTTTTTTTTTTGAGTTGGCGTCTCACTCTGTCACCCAGACTGGAGTGCAGTGGCATGCTCCCAGCCACCCAGCCTCTACCTGCTGGGCTTCCGTGATCCATCCTCCTCAGCCTTCCAAGGAGCTGGAACTATAGGCGTGTGCTACCATGCCCGGCTAATTTTTTTTTTATTTATTGTAGAGACGAGGTCTTGCCAAGTTGCTAGGGTGGGTCTCGAACCCGCGGGCTCAGGTAATCCACTCGCCTCGGCCTCCCAAAGTGCTGGGATTACAGACTGAGCCACCAAGCCCGGCCCAGTTTCTAGTTCTTTAAGAAATTGTAAAAAAAAATTTTTTTTTGTTGAAAATGGATGTTTGCTTAAGCAAATATTGCTTCATTTTTGTTGTTTCTGAGCTTTATAAAAATGGTGCATCTTTGTACATTGGCAGTATTGCAGCCAGTGAGGGTTATCTGAGTGAGCTGCTAACTGAAAACTAAAAAGTAGGCTGGCTGCAGTGGCTTGCCCCTGTAATCCCAGCACTTTGGAAGGCCAGGGCAGAAGGACTGTTTGGGGTCAGGGGTTCAAGTCAGCCTGGGAAACACAGTGAGGACCTCCTCTTTACCAAAAAAATGTTTTTAATTAGCCAGTGGTGTGCACCTGTAGTCCCAAGCTACTTGGGAGGCAGAGATGGGATGATCACTTGAGGTCAGGAATTGGGAGGTTACGGTGAGCTGTGACCATGCCGCTGCCCTTCAGCCTGGGCAACAGAGTGAGGCCCTGCCTTTAAAAAAAGAAAAAGAAAACTAACTAAATAAATAAGGTACCATGCTCTCTGTATTCTCTTGGGACTTGCTTTCTCCTCACTTCTCGTATTACTCCAAAGTTCTGCATTTCATGAAGCTGGGCCTTGTTCGCTTTCATTTCTGTATTCCACTGTGTGAGTCCATCACAGTCCACCCAACTCAGTTTCTCCTATACTGTCACTCAGCAATCAACACAGACTTCTGTGACCAAATGTGAGGGGTTTCCTCCACACACCAAGCAAGAACTCAGTTCTGCATGGACACCAGCTGGCTGTCCTCTCATCAATTCAGCTCTGACGCTGTCTACCTGGAGATGGCATCAGGCCCCACAGGTTGAGGGCCCAGTCTCCAAGGCTGCCTCTCTTGCTCCCACTTCTGACACCAGGTGGTTTTACCTGTGCTCTTGACTGGCCAACCAGAAATCAGGATTCCCATGATCCCCTCTTTGTGTTTAATTAATTTGGTAGAGTAGTTCAGAGAACTCAGGGAGACATGTATGTTTACTGGTCTATTGTAAAGGATACCATTGAATACCAGTTGAAGAGATAGCTAGGGCAAGGTGTGTGGGAAGGGGCCAGAAGCTTCCATGCCTTTCCCAGGCATACTTTCCCTCCTGGAGGTTGGGGAATGGGACTGAAAGTCCCGCCCCTCTAATCCTGCCTTGGTCTTTCCTGTGCCAGCCTCCATCCTGAAGCTACCTAGAGGCCACCAGCCTCTATTAGCATACAAAAGGACTCGCCAGAGATCCCAAGAATTTTAGAAGTCATGTGCCAGGGACCAAAACTGAATGTATAATTCACATATCATGTGCACATACACCAGTACCCCATAGTCCCTAATGCTGGTCATGTTCACCTGGGAAAGATGCTGCCAGATTCTTGCCCACAGGTAAAATGTTGACTGTGCATGACTCTGATGTCTTGATTTTATCTTTATACACAGCACTAAGTATAAACATCTATCTTTACATTTTTGATAATATATATGTGTGTCTCTAGATAGATATTTTTTGTAAAGTATATCTTTAACTTAATATTAGGTTGTATCTTTAGTATTGGGAGTTACTGATTTTAGTCTATTTTAGACCTAAAGTAAATGATAGTCATATACAATTTTCCTCCAGATTTGGAAGCCCTCATCCTGTTGACTTTTAGCTTCCAGGCTTGCTGTTTTGAGTTCTCTTTCTCCAGGCATCTGAAGTATCACAAGGGTACATGTCGGTATATGCTTTCTCGCTCATTGAGCTGGGTGTTTAGTGGGCCCTTTCTACCTGGAGGTGGAATTCTTCAGTCCCAAGAAGATTTTGGTGTTTCTTTTCTATGTTTCCTCCTTTTGTCTCTTTCCAAATTCCTTTTGTTCAGATATTGGATCTTTTTTTGGACTATCATCTAATTTTATATATTTCACTTACTTCTCCTTTTTTGAGGTTTTTTTTCCTAGATTACCTTCCAACCTTTCTATTGTTTTTTTTAAATGTGCTATAATACTTTTAACTCCAGAGAGCTTTCTTTTTCTCTGACGTGCTGTTTTTCCTCTTTGTGGGAAGGTGCAGGGCAGGGCTGTGACGCTGGGCCCTAGAACCGGGCGGCTTGTGCAGGTTCCATCTCTGCACTTATCAGCTGTGTGGCCTGGGTCAGCCTGCCCCCCCTCTGCCCCTCGGTCTCTTCATCTGTGAATGGAGGTTCTAGTACCAGCCTCATCCTTGTTGATAAAAGTCGAATACTTAGAAGAGTTTCTGGCACAGAGTAAACATTCATAAAGCTTATTTTTAAATTATTATTAATGCAGTAGCTCTTATTTTTCTAATATTACTTATACATTTCCTGATGTTTTCTTTGGAGTTTGTATTCTCTGCTTCTTCCTGGTTTTTTTACTTTGTTTCATGCTTCCGTGTTGGAGGTTTTCGTCAGTTGTCCAGTAGTCCTTAGCTGTCAGCTTATAAAGAGTAAGGCAGGGCTGGACTTGGTGGCTCAGCCTGTAATCCTAGCGCTTTGGGATGCCAAGATGAGTGGATTGCCTGAGCTCACGGGTTCGAGACCCACCTGGGAGACCTGGCGAGAACTCATCTCCATAATAAATCAAAAATTAGCCAGGCATGGTAGTGCATGCCTGTTGTTCCAGCTACTTGAAAGGCTGAGGCGGAAGGATCGCTGGAGCCTAGCAGGTCGAGGCTGCGGTGGCCAGGAGAGGCCACTGCACTCCAGTATGGGTGAGCGAGTGAGACTCCAAATCAAAAAAAAAAAAGAGTGATGCAGTATCTTGAGGAGACTGAGGTAGGAGGATTGCTTGAGCCCAGTGCAACATAGTGTGGGCAACATAGAAAGACCCCTGTCTCCAAAAATAAATAAATAAATAAGAAAGGAAAAAAAGTGAGACAGAAAGCCCAGTGGACATTCCGTATACTTGTCAAGACTTGTCCCCTATGGCCTTCACTCTGCTCCATCAACCAGCCGTTCGTTCCCTCATATTTCTCCCTCTCCTCAGGCCTCCCTGTTTGGGTAGAGAGCCCCCAAAGGTTCGTGTCTAAAGGCCTTTTCTTTCTAGCTGATGGGGTTTCTCTTGAGAGGAAACCTTTAGTCTACTGCCTGACTGCCAGCAGTCTTGTTGTTGAGTGGGGGAGGAAGTTTGGGAATTAACCCTTAAGTTGGTAATTTCATTTCATCCCTGTTCCTGGTACACACCTGCTTCCCTAGAGATGCCTGCAGGGCCCTCCTTTGCTTTCTGCAGAGACCACGCCCCTCCCTTCGCTCCTTGGATGAGAGGGCTAGGGTCCAAGTCTCACTGTCATTTATGGTGACTCTGGGGCCCCTGGCCTCCCAGGTCCTGGGGCTGCAGCATTCTCTGCTGCGTCACTTGCCATCTCTGCCTCACCTTCTGGTTTCTGAACATTGGCAACGCCTCTGACCTGCCACCTGCACCTCTCATTCTTTTTGTCCTTGTGAGCATGTGCCTTTTTATTCCTTTAGTGTCACTTTGAGAAGGAACAGTGTTTTAGAAGGACATCGAGTTGAATGTATGTGTTCAACCCTGTTGGTTTAACCAAAAATCTAAAGTTCCTTATTGCAGATAATTATATTAAAACACAGACTGTGTTACTTGTCCATAATCATTAATAGCCAGGCGTGGTGGCTCACGCCTATAATCCCAGCACAATAAATAAAAAATATTGACCCTACAGTAAATAAAAAAATTGGCCAGGTGTGGTGGTACACCTGTAGTTCTACTTTTAAGGCTGAAGTGGAAGGATTGCCTGAACCCAGCAGGTCGTGGCTGCACTGCACTCCAGCCTGGGCAACAGAGTGAGACTCTGACTCAAAAAAAAAAAAACGAAGAAGAAGAAGAAGAAAAACAAAGCTAGCCAGACATGGTGGTTCATGCCTATAATCCCAGCACTTTGGGAGGCCAAGGCAAGAGGATTGCTTGAGCCCAGGAGTTTGAATCCAGTCTAGACATCATAGCAAGACCTCATCTCTACAAAAAAATTAGCCTGGTGTGGTGGTGCACTCATGTAATCCCAGCTACTAGGGAATCTGAGGCAGAAGCCATGTTAATCAATGATCTTAGCTAGATTGCCCTGGAGGTCAAGGCTGTGGTGAGCCATGACTGTGTTACTGCACTCCAGCCTGGGTAACAGAGACTCCAATTGAAAAAAAAGAAGAAAAAACTGAGGAAATCTGAAGAAGAGTGTTGTTTTGCATCCATGTCAACATCCTGTCTATGATACTGTACAGGTGTAACCCATTTTATTGTGCTCTGCAGATACTATGTTTCTGACACATTGAAGGTTTGTGGCAACCTTGCATTGAACAAGTCTAGGCACCATTTTCCCAATAGCATGTGCTCACTTCCTGTCTCTATGTTACATTTTGGTAATTTTTACAATATATCAAGCTTTTTCATTATTATCACATCTGTTATAGTAATCTGTGGTCGGTGACCTTTGGTGCTACTATTGTAATTGTTTTGGGGCACCATGAACCATGCCTATAGAAAGGGAACTTAGTTGATAAATGTTGTGTGTGTTCTGTCTGCTCCATCAACCAGCTTTTCGTTCCCTCATATTTCTCCCTCTCCTCAGGCCTCCCTGCTCCCTGAGACACAACAATTTTGAAATTAAGACAGTTCTATAAAACTGCAGTGGCTTCAAAGTGTACAAGTGAAAGGAAGAGTCTCATGTTTCTCACTTTAAGTCAAAAGCTGGACGTGGTTCAGCTTAGTGAGGAAGGCCTAAACAGGCCGAAAGCGAGGCCTCTTGTGCCAAACAGCCAAGTTGTGAATGCAAAGGACAGGTTCCTGAAGGAAATTAAAAGTGCCTCTCCAGTGGATTATGAACAATATGAAAGTGAAACAGCCTCATTGCTGATATGGAGAAAGCTTGAGTGGTCTGAATAGAAAATCCACCCAACCCCAACATTCATTTTAGCCAAAGCCTCATCCGGAGCAAGGCCCTGATTCTCTTCAGCTCTGCAAAGACTGAGAGAGGTGAGGAAGCTGCAGAGGAAAGGTTAGAAGCTGACAGAGACTGGATCATGAGGCTTAAGGAAAGCAGCCATCTCCAGAACACACAAGTGCAAGGTGAGGCAGCAAGTGCTGATGGAGAAGCTGCAGCAAGTTATCCAGAGGATCGCGCAAAGATCGCTGATGGAGGAGACTACGTGGAACAACAGATTTTCAGTGTAGGCAAAACAGCCTTCCATGGGAAGAAGACACCATCTAGAACTTACATTGCAAAAGAGAAGTCAGTGCTTGGCTTCAGAGCTTCAAAGCACAGACTGACTCTCTTGTTAGGGGTTAGTGCTGCTGGTGACTTTACTTTGAAGCCAGTGCTTGTTTACCATTCTGAACCTCCTAGAGCCCCTAAAAATTATGCTAAACGTACTCTGCCTGTGCTCTATCAGTGGAACAGCAAAGCCTGGATGACTGCACATCTGTTTACAGCTTAGCTTACTAGATATTTTAAGCCCACTGTTGAGATCTGCTCCAAAAAAAAGAGATTCCTTTCAAAATGTCACTGCTCATTGACAATGCATCTGGTTACCCAAGAGCTCTGCAGCATTACAAGGAGTAATTTTTTATTTCCAAGTCTTATTATTTCAGAAATACGTTTTGTAAAGCTACAGCTGCCATAGATAGTGCTTCCTCTGATAATCCTGTCAAAATAAAAGGAAAATCTTCTGGAAAGGATATGGCATTATTCTAAATGCCATTAAGAGTATTCATGGCCAGACTCAGTGGCTCAGCCTGTAATCCCAGCACTTTGGGAGGCCGAGGTGAGTAGATTGCCTGAGCCCGCAGGTTCAAGACCACCTAGGCAACTTGGCAAGACCTCATCTCTACAATAAGTCAGAAATTGGCCAGGCGTGATAGCATGCGCCTGTAGTTCTAGCTACTTGGAAGGCTGAGGCGGAAGGATTGCTGGAGCCCAGCAGGTCGAGGCTGCAGTGGCTGAGAGCGTGCCACTGCACTCCAGTCTGGGCAACAGAGTGAGACTCCAACTCAGGAAAAAAAAAGAATATTCATAATTCTTGGAAGGAAGTCAGAATATCACATTAACAAGAGTTGGATGAAGTTGAGTCCGTCCCTTCTGGATGACTTTGAGGAGTTCAAGACTTCAGTGGAAGAAGTAACTGCAGGTGTGGAAAAAACAGCAAGAGAACTAAATTAGAAGTGGAGCCTGAAGCCGTGCCTGAGTTGCTACAATCTCATGATAAAACCTGACCAGATGAGGAGTTACTTCTTATGGACAAGCAGAGAAAGGGGCTTCCTGAGATGGAATCTAGTCCTGGTGAAGATGCTGAGAGCACTGTGGAAACGACAACAAAGGACTTAGAGTATTCCATAAACTTAATTGATAAAGTAGTGACAGGGTTTGAGAGGATTGACTCTAGTTTTGAAAGAAGTGAGAACTATTGCAGTAGTCGGGAGATGAGAGAATAAAATAGCATCTTTTTAAGGGTACTTAACTTTCTTTAATGAGTAAAGTAAAAAGGGTTGACGTATGAATAAAGAATTTGATGGTCTAGGAAAATAGTTATCTAGTGGGGTTGTAGTTTATGGGTTGGAATAGTTGTGTAAATGGTGATGATCTCTTGGTCGGGCACAGTGGCTCATACCTGTAATTCCAGCACTTGGGGAGACCAAAGCAGGAGGAGTGTTTGAGGCCAGGAGTTTGAGACCAGCCTGGACAACACAGCAAAACCCCATCTCTACAAAAAAATAGAAAAATTAGCCAGCGTGGTGGTATGTGCCTGTAGTCCCAGCTATTTGGGAGGTTGAGGCAGGAGGATTTCTGAGCCCAGGAGTTAGAGGCTGAAGTGTGCTGTGATTGTGCTCCAGCCTGGGGATGGAGTGAAATCCTGTCTCAAAAAAAAAAAGAGGAAAAAGATGATCTCTTCAGCTACTTCCTGTTATGTTTATCTCCTCTGAATCTTATCAGTCCATTGTGATTTTTACTGGGCAGTTCAAAACTTGAGAAACTAATTAAATCATTTTTGACAACTTATATTACACTCTTGTTACTCTGGCCTGATTGGTTAAATAAGTAGGAAACTAGAGTGGAGTCCCTATGGAGTCTACCATCAGTATAAGGCGGGAAAAAAACCAAAATTGTTTCATACTATAGATAGAATCTTTTAACTCCAGAACAGTCACAAAGGTCTCAGGTGACAACCTATAACTGCTGGATATCCCACGGATAATTTTTTGTAGAATCCTCCTTAAGTGTAAAGGACTATACATGTCATTATTGTTGTCATTTTTATACACTGATAACAGAATTATGTATTCAATAAAGGAGGTCAGCAAACTACATGTAAAGTTTTATTGAGACACAGTGACGCTCATTCATTTAAATATTATCTATGACTATTTTTGCACAGTGGCAGAGTTGAGTAGTTTCGGTAGTAGTTGCCCACAAAGCCTAGAATATTTACTATCTGCTCTTTATGGAAAAAATTTGACGGTCTTGCTCTAGGAAAATAAGGTGAAACATACTAGTAGCAGGAAAATAAAATACTTTGAAAGGCTTGTGATTTGGATTTAATAGCAGAGTTTATTCAGAAGTATTTTCCATGGAACCCCTTTTTATTTGAATAATGTGATTTAGTAATAATGGGACATGAACCTGCATATATTCAATTAGAAGTTATTGGAAAAATGTAACCCATTTGATTTATTCAGTGTTCAGTTTCTGTTTAAATCTTTTATTTTATATTTTTGATCCTCTGTCAAAATTCAGATTGGAATGAATTGTAAGTTGCAGCCAAACCCCTCTTTGGCATGCAGCAAAGAAATCTATGTGTTCTGGTGCTGTGACCAGTCCATTTTCTTTCTTTTTTTTTTGAGTTGGAGTCTTACTCTGTTGCCCAGACTGGAGTGCAGTGGCCGCTCCCGGCCACTGCAGCCTCGACCTGCTGTGCTCCAGCGATCCTTCCGCCTCAGCCTTCCAAGTAGCCGGAATTACAGGCACATGCTACCACACCCGGCTGATTTTTTGATTTATTGTAGAGATGAGGTCTTGCTGCCCAGGCGGGTCTCGAACCCGCGGGCTCAGGCAATCCACTCACCTCAACCTCCCAAAGGCACGGGATTACAGGCTGAGCCACCAAGCCCGGCTTCTTTTTTTTTT
>NW_007246020.1:744505-745184 GCF_000164805.1 Carlito syrichta
TTTTTGAGTTGGAGTCTCACTCCGTTGCCCAGGCTGGAGTGCAGTTGGCACACTTGTGGCCACCCCAGCGTCCACCTGATGGGCTCCCGCGATCCTTCTACCTCAGCTTTCCAAGTAGCCAGAACTACAGGCAAGCACTACTGCACCCAGCTAATTTTTGATTTATTGTAGAGATGAGATCTCGCCAAGTTGCCCAGGCTGGTCTCGAACCCGCGGGCTCAGGTAATCCACTCGCCTTGGCCTCCCAAATTGGATTACAGACTGGGCCACTGAGCCCAGCCAACCAGTTCATTTTTAAAAGGTTATTTACTTTCTTGAAATGGTAAAGAGCAGAAGGTGGCATCTGAACCCTTCTCTAAAATAAATGTCCTCATCAACTCAATGAGTTGATCAGTCATTTTCCAGGACAGCTAATTTCATCAAATGAGTTGGCACTTGAGCCTGATCTCATCACCTTCTGGTGACAGGTCTACTTGGGTCATTTTCCAGATTTGGATCAAGCACCAAAGGCTGGTGAGTTGTTGGCAGTTTTTTTATTCTTTTGGCCCTGTTTAAAGAAACAACAGAATGGTTGGAAAAGTGATGACTTGACAGTATTTTTGTTGTTGTTGTTGTTGTTGTTTTTTGAGTTGGAGTCTCACTCTGTCGCCCAGACTGGAGTGTAGTGGCCGCTCCCGGC
>NW_007246020.1:745439-747634 GCF_000164805.1 Carlito syrichta
TCACCTCAGCCTCCCAAAGGCGCGGGATTACAGGCTGAGCCACCAAGCCCAGCTGACAGTATTTTTAAGCTTCTAAAGTCTGGTCTATCCTCTGGTATATTGGTTGTCAGTATAGAATTAGCACAAATGTTTGTCATTTTAAGAGTTTTCTTTGGAAAAGAAAATAAAGCTATAGCATTCATCTGGATGTTTTAGCAAATACAATTAGACAGATAATAAAAGATAAATATTGGACCCGGTACAGTGGCTCAAGCCTGTAATCCCAGCGCTTTGGGAGGCTGAGGTGAGAGGATTGCCTGAGTCCAGGGGTTGGAGACTGGCCTGGACAACTTGACGAGACCTCATCTCTGCAATACATCAAAAAAATTAGCCGGACTTGGTGGTTCCAGCTACTTGGAAGGCTGAGGTGGAAGGATCACCTGAACCCAGCAGGTTGAGACTGTGGTGGCCATGAGTATGCCACTTCACTCCAGCCTGGGCAAGAGTGAGACTCCAACTCAAAAAAAAAAAGAAGTTGAAATAATGCATATAAGATCACTTTTCTGTAAAGAACCAGCTGAAAACGCTCAGGTCTAATAAGCTGAATGAGGTGTAGGTGACCAGTTATGAAATGCATAAACATAAGTCAGTCGTTTTTGGCCAGTGCGACCATCTTGAGCTGCACTGTTGTCATGTGGATAGCATCACAGCCTTTCCGACTGCTCTCCCTGCTTCCATCCTTAGCCCTGCACCGCCCCCAGAGAGAACCTGCAGGACTCGGTCAAACCAGGTCATCTGCTTAATGCGCTTGCCTTTGGTCACTGTAAGACAGCATCCTCAAAGTGGCCTGTAGACAGAGTGACCATGTCATTCATCATTCAGACTACATTTTTGAGCGCAAAAGGGGGTGATTAAATTAATTAAAATACTTATTGATGAACACTGGGTTGTCTATATCAAAGAACTTATAAAATGGCTTATTCATAAAGTATTTCAGAAAAATCTTTTCTTAGAGACGCATGTACCTACATACATTTTTATTTATTTTATCTTATTTTATTTTATTTTTTGAGTTGGGTCTCACTCTGTTGCTCAGGCTGGAACACAGTGGCACACTCATGGCCACCACAGCCTTGACAGGCTAGCCTCAGATGATCCTTCCACCTCAGTCTTCCAAGTAGCTGGAACTACAGGCGTGTGCCACCATTCCTGGAGCCCAGCAGGCAGAGGCTGTGGCCATGAGCATGCCACTGCACTCCAGCCTGAGCAACAGAGTGAGACTCCAACTCAAAAAAAAAAATTAGCATAAGCAGCATCATTATCTGGGGCATATATGCACATACTTTAGCCAGTTCACCAACTCTGTCTTTTCTGGTATTAGTACTCTGATTATATGCTCCTGCATAACCACTTCAAAACTTGGTGCCTTACAACAATTTTATTTTCTCTCATGGTTTTATGGATTGGCTGGGCTCAGCTGGTTGGTGCTCACTTGGGGTCTTCTCATGAGGTTGCAGTCAGGTGGCATCTCTCATCATCTGCACACACTGGACTGGATGTCAGTAATGGCTCCTGCACTCACGTGCCTCTCACAGCTGGGCTGGCTGGCACAGCCCTGCGTGGCCTGGCATCCATGTCTCTCCCGTGGCCTCTCCCTGCCTAGCTCAGGCTGCCTCGCCACCAGTAGTCTCTTAGCAGTTAGACTTGATACGTATTAGCTAGTGTCCCTCAGATAGTGCATCGAGAGCCCTGGACCAAGCTGCAAACTTCTCGTGAACTGATCTTGAAGTCAGCGCCATGATATCATGCATTCTGTTGGGCAAAAGCACATCTCAGGGCCAGTTCAGAAGCAAGGAGAGGGCTCTGTCAAAGGGCATAATACCAGCAGGCATGATTCCTGGGGGCCTTCGGATGCTGACTTCCACAGAGTGTCACCACTGTTTTGTGAAGAACACATTTCCAGCGTCTTGTTCTTTCTTTCATAACATTGCCTGCCATCTTTATATTTAATAAATGAGTTTTTAACACATTTAATTGATTCTTCTCTGTATATTCTTTTTTTTTTTTTTTTTTTTTAGTTGGAGTCTCACTCTGTCACCCAGACTGGAGTACAGCGGCCGCTCCCGGCCACCGCAGCCTCGACCTGCTGGGCTCCGATCCTTCCGCCTCAGCCTTCCAAGTAGCCGGAATTTCAGGCATGCGCTACCACGTCCGGG
>NW_007246020.1:748270-751303 GCF_000164805.1 Carlito syrichta
GGAAGGAGGAGGCGGAAGGATCACCAGAGCCCAGCAGGTCGAGGCTGCAGTGGCCGGGAGCGGCCACTGCACTCCAGTCTGGGCGACAGAGTGAGACTCTGACTCAAAAAAAATAAAAATAAAACCTAGAACAGAGTATTATCCTTTATCACTGGAGTCCCAAGTGATGTTATTTAAACAATAGTTACAATCATAAAACCTTTCTATCTCGTCCACGTATTACATAAAACACACCCAAGTACACACGGTCTCCAGGGTGTTCCTTGGAGTGATATCTAAATCCCTTTGGTAGAATGTATCTCACCTTCATATGTTTCTTTAAGAATCAACCCAGCCGGGCTCAGTGGCTCAGCCTGTAATCCCGTTCCTTGGAGGCTGAGGTGAGTGGATTGCCTGAGCCCGCAGGTTCGAGACCCACCTGGGAAACTTGGCGAGACCTCATCTCTACAATAAATCAAAAAATTAGCCAGGCGTGGTAGTGCACGCCTGTAATTCCGGCTACTCGGAAGGCTGAGGCAGAAAGATCGCCAGAGCCCAGCAGGTCAAGCCTGCGGTGGCTGGGAGCGGCCACTGCACTCCAGTCTGGATGACAGAGTGAGACTCCAACTCAAAAAAAAAAAAGAAAATACTCTCTCAGTTTCAAATTTCTTCATATCAGACCATGTAAATATCTTGGCCCGGGTATTGTCTTTTTAACTTCATTCAGAATAGTTTTCTTTGGCCCACTTTTTATAAACTTCCTTACTTAGGATCTTTTGAATGTTTCATCTAATTTAGATGCAACAAAACCATAGGCCTTTTCAGTTCTACTTCGTTCTAAGATAGAACATAAATTTACCCAATTAAACATGACAGCTCCGCCAAAAGATCCCTATCCAAATACTGATACTTCAAAATACCAGTATGGAACTTGAGAATTATATCTTAGGCACCATTTGAGCTCTTATTTAATTTGTTCAGTTTTCATGCATAAAGAGATCAATTTAAGAGTATTCTTAGTTACAAGCTTATTTTCAGTGATTGCAATTTCTTAAGTATTTTTAAAGCTGCAAGGCCGGATGCGGTGGCTCACGCCTATGATCCCAGCACTCTGAGAGGCTGAGGTAAGAGGATTGCCTAAGCCCACAGTTTGAGACCAGCCTGGGCAACTTGGTGAGACCTCATCTCTACAATAAATCAGAAAAGTAGCTGGGCATGGTGGCGTGTGCCTGTAGTTCCAGCTACTTGGAAGGCTGAGGTGGAAGGATTGCTTGAGCCCAGCAGGTCGAAGCTGCAGTGACTGTGAGCAGCGGGCCACTGTACTCCAGCCTGGGTGACAAAGTGAAACTTCTACTCAAAAAAATAAAAAACAAAAAAAATAAAGCTGCAGAGTTTTTTGTACTCCTTTTTTAAAAAGAGTTGTACAAAGGCTTAAACATTTCTAATACACAATTGTTGGGGTTTTTTGTTTGTTTTGACTTGGGTGTCTCACTCTGTTGCCTAGGCTAGAGCACAGTGGCACAATCACAGCTCACCACAGCCTTGACCTCCTGGGCTCAGGCCATCCTTCCACCTCAGCCTTCTGAGTAGCTGGGACTGTAGGCACACACCACCATACCTGGCTAATTGCTTTTTTTTTTTTAGTTTTAATTTTTTTGTAGAGATGAGGTCTCACTATGCTGCACAATCACAGCTCACCTCGGCTTGAACTCCTAGGCTTAAGCAGTATTCCCACCTCATCCTCCCAGAGTGCTGGAATTGTAGAAGTGAGACACTACGCCCAACCCACAATTTGATTGATTGATTGATCCGAAGTCTCAGTTTGTCACCCAGGCTGGAGTGCAGTGGCACACTCACGGCCACCACAACCTTCATTTGCTGGCTCAGGTGGTCCTTCTGCCTCAGGCCTCCGAGTTACTGCAACTACAGGCATTCACCACTGCACCTGGCTAAATTTTTTTGTTATTTAATTTATTGTAGAGACGAGGTCTTACACAATTGTTATTGTACTCCTATGCTGCACTTTTTAAAATTCAGAATCAGTGTAGTCACAGAAATGTATTAGGTCTGTTACTCTGTGAATATATACAAATATTTGTAAATTTTGACAACTACAGCCTCATTTTCCATGGGTAGACCATCACAGCTAGTTTTGACATATGATATATGCACTAGAACTAATTCTAAAGATGTTTTGCTACATGAGTTTTTTTATTTAATCATGACACACTGTACTCCCCCCAAATTGGTATGTGAGTTATCACCACAAAAACAAACACCTTTACATTCCATGTGGAACTTTTTAACTGGGTTTATATTAGTATTTATCATGTCAAGTGTTTCACCCTCAACAAAAATCATTATTAGGACTAACAGATTTTCTGTTTCAAGCATAGGATACGCTGATATAAAGCTAGCCCCAGCAGCAGTTGGAAAGTTCTGCTAATAGAACAACCAGCACACAAACAGCTATTACTTTCTCTTTCATTTGTGCATTACAAACCCTGAAATAGAAAAGTGCAGTCAACATGGGGGAACTACCATTTGATCTAAATGAACAGTCATTTTCACAGAGTTACATGTAAACATAACTACTGCTACATCATCACTTTTGGGCACGGTTCATGTTAGTACTTCTTCAGCAAATCTGAAACTTGATTTTCATGTGGTCAGAGTTAGCACTTTGGATGGTCAATGTGGAAAACGTTTTATACAACTTATAAGTTTATCGACTTATGTCAAGGGTTGCCAAGTTCAAGTCACTGCCTGTTTTTCTATGATCTGTGAGCTAAGAATAGTTTTTGCATTTTTTAAATGGCCAAAAACAAAATCAAAAGAATAATGTTTTGTGACATATGAAAATTATGTGAGCCGGGCTCGGTGACTCAGCCTGTAATCACGCACCTTTGGGAGGCTGAGGTGAGTGGATTGCCTGAACCCGTGGGTTCGAGACCCGCCTGGGCAGCGAGACTTCATCTCTACAATAAATCAAATAATCAGCCGGGCGTGGTAGCACGTGCCTGTAATTCTGGCTACTTGGAAGGCTGAGGCGGA
>NW_007246020.1:751323-758172 GCF_000164805.1 Carlito syrichta
AGCACTGCACTCCAGTCTGGGCAACAGAGTGAGACTCCAACTCAAAAAAAAAAAGAAAATTATGTGAAATCTCGATTTCAGGGTTCATGCACAGGGTTTTATTGGAACACAGACCCATTCCATAACTATTATCTGACCGCCTTCCCACCACAACGGCAGAGTTGAATAGTTGTGACAAAGACCATATAGCCCACAGCACCAAAAATATGTACTCTGGCGCTTCACAGAAAAAGGGTTCAACTCCCGATACACATCCTTCAACAGATGACACAAACATGACGGCAAGAGTGCTCAGAATGCACTTACATAGCTTCTGCAGCAGAATCAGCTGCCTCATTTTGCGCACATTTTCACATGTACCTCGAGTCTCCTGTGGATGTGGTTCATCAACCTCAAGCATCCCCACCAGCTGGGGACACCAATGGGCGACTGCATTCGATGCATCTCCCACCACCCACTGAGACTAGGAGCTAGCTGGACCCAGCCATCAGTGTCAGTGTCAGTGAGTACTGCATATAATCGTCCTCAAGAGGGAGGTGCTGCTTATATTTCACCTGCAAAGTAATGGGTGAAGAGTGACAGTCATCACTGGTCTTCTCCTGACATTACCATGTATCTCACACACCATGAGATGAGACTGTGGCAGATGCTTGAAGTACAAAGTGATGGTCAACCTGCCAAACCCATAGAAACAACAGGGCTAGACTGGTGTTATCCTGGGTAAACGCCACCTGTGATACCCCAGAGACACCCACATGCCACCCCCTCCAAACTCATCTGTGTCACCCTCTCTGCTGACCCCGCGGCCTCCTCATTTCTCCACTAGAGGCTCACAAGGGCCACCCCTCATTTGTGTCTCTGGTCACACGGCCCCTTCTCAGGGATGCCTTTCTTGACCATTTATTTTTAACACGGGGTGCTTCATGATTTTGCATGTCATCTTTGCACAGGGGCCATGTTAATCTCTGTATTGTTCCAGTTTTAGTATATATGCTGCCAAAGCTTAGCACATCTTGACCGCTTAAACTTAAAACACCTATAACCGGGCGTGGTAGCGCGTGCCTGTAGTTCCAGCTACTTGGAAGGCTGAGGCGGAAGGATCACTGGAGCCCAGCAGATCGAGGCTGCGGTGGCCGGGAGTGGCCACTGCACTCCAGTCTGGGTGACAGAGTGAGACTCCAACTCAAAAAAATAAAAAATAAAAATAAAAAACACCTAGACCAGGCATGGTGGCTCACGCCTGTAAGCCCAAAACTTTGGGAGACTGAGACAGGAGGACTGCTTGAGCCCAGGAGTTTGAGACCAGCCTAGACAACATAGTAAGACATCCTTTCTAAAAAAAAGAAAGATGAACCAGGCTCGGTGGCTCAGCCTGTAATCCCGAACCTTGGGAGACTGAGGTGAGTGGATTGCCAGAGTCCGCGGATTCAAGACTTGCCTGGGCAACTTGGCGAGACCTCATCTCTACAATAAATCAAAAGTCAGCCGGGTGTGGTAGCGCATGCCTATAATTCCGGCTACTCGGAAGGCTGAGGCGGAAGGATCGCCGGAGCCCAGCAGGTCGAGGCTGCGGTGGCCGGGAGCGGCCACTGCACTCCAGTCTGGGCGACAGAGTAAGACTCCAACTCTAAATAAATAAATAAATAAATAATTTTTTTAAAAAATTAAAACACACCCTCTCAAGCTACTTTTGGGGTGAGAAAAATGTTCTGTACCTTGATATTGGTGGTGGTTCCATGAGCACATACATCTGTCAGAACTCACTGAACTGTGCACCTCAGATGGGTACAGTTCATATTATACATAAGTTAAACCTCAATAAAGTTTTTTTAAAATGGGCTGCAAAAAATTTAATTAAAAATTGTGTGTGGTCATGGTTTTATACATTGGATTGCGATATATGTCCATTTAAAAAGTTACGACTGAAGCCGGGCTCGGTGGCTCAGCCTGTAATCCCGCGCCTTTGGGAGGCTGAGGTGAGTGGATTGCCTGAGCCCGCGGGTTCGAGACCCGCCTGGGCAACGAGACCTCATCTCTACAATAAAACAAAAAATCAGCCGGGCGTGGTAGCGCATGCCTGTAATTCCGGCTACTTGGAAGGCTGAGGCGGAAGGATCGCCGGAGCCCAGTGGGCGAGGCTGCGGTGGCCGGGAGCGGCCACTGCACTCCAGTCTGGGCGACAGAGTGAGACTCCAACTCAAAAAAAAAAAAAAAAAAAAAAAAAAAAAAAAAAGTTACGACTGTAAAAGAGAATAATAGACATTGATTTTCTGAGTAAGGATCATTTTTATTAGAATTTTAGCTTAGGATTACTTAAGAGGATATGATATTCTGTTTCTCTTAATTCTCAGTTTTTGAAGATAGGTTAATTTATAAGCCTCCCATTTGTTCATAATTTGTGCTTTATCTTTGAAGGTATTTTTACGTTTTAAATAGTTTTAAGGTAGGTTTGTGGTATAAGAGTAAAGAAAAACGTTTAACCCCCTTAGCTCTGGGTTGTTCCTTGCATTCATGGGTACTGTTTGGTCTCTGGAAAGCAAATGTGCAGATTTTCTTTTTCTAACATTTTGTCTTTGGCGTGTCATTCCATGTGGAGTGTTTCCAGTCTCCCTGTCCCGTGTCTGCCCATGCAGACTGACTCTCCTGTTGAGTGATGCTTTCTCATTCCGGGAGTCCTGGTGCTCGCAGCTGTTTGGTTTGAACTGTGACATTCATGCTCTGTGGGAATCCTGGTGGAGTGTCCTACCTAAAGCCAGTGAACCGTGGGGTCAGATGACTTGCTCAGTTAAACCAAGCTGACTGTCTAATGTAGTATTGTCTTTCATTCCACAAATACCACCCCTGTGTGCTGACTGCTTGGTTTTTTGCCCCAGGGAACGATCAGCGTTGGAGTAGATGCCACTGACCTTTTCGATCGTTATGATGAGGAATATGAAGATGTGTCCGGAAGTGGCTTTCCGCAGATTGAAATTAATAAAATGCACATATCCCAGTCCATCGAGGTAAAGCACACAAACACTTCTGAGCGTAGTGCGGCTCGAGCTAATGAGGCGCAGCACTGAGCAGCTGGAACAGGAGTCTGCTCAGGGCTGTCTCATCTTTATTTATGAAAGGATGCAATTAGCTACTTTACCAAAAAAACGCGCTCCAGTCACAGCTTGTGTGTTACTGCTTTGCTGGCATGTCAGGTGTGGGGCTGGGCGCTTAGCTCCCAAGGTCTCAGGTCTCTCTGGTGAGAAAGTGTTCACGGTCTAGGAGACATAGAAGCCCAAGGTCATGGTGATTTCATGAGAGAAGGCAGACCTCCATGGATAATTCTGCCTAGCACTTTTAGTTTTAAGGCACACACTGTCATGTGCTGAAAGGTCTGCATCCTGAGCCCCAGGATCACTCAAATGTTACCTTTCTGCCCACTCTTTGGATGTGGCACGCCCAGGCCATTCTTCTGAGGGTTCTAGCAGGTCTCTGCCCCTCACTCATTCATTTATTCTCAGGCACACAGCTGACAACATGGAGTCCCAACAGGGGAAGCTCTCCCCCTCTTGGAGCTACCTCAGTTAATATGCCATGGGAAGGTCTTCAGTCCCTTCCGAAACACTGGTGGCAAGCGAGGACTGGAGAGGCTGGGACAGTCCACAGTGGGAAGGCATGTGGTGGTCACTGCGCAATCTGGTGCCATTGGTACAGTGCAAACCGACATGTAGTCCTGTTTCCCCCTTGGTGTTGTGAAATGTGTCCATTGAAGCTTTTGCAAAACAATTGTCTTCATGGCCACACACAGTCCAGTGGCAAAGTGAGGCAGAAGCTGAGCAGGTGAGGTAACTCATATCCCTGCGTGCTTCTAAACTGTGGGAACCGGTGCTATGGTGTGTTTGTTAGGGGGCTGTTGCCAGCACTTTCTGTTGCTCTGATTCATTTACTACCCGTGCATGTCATTTCCCAGGCACCCTTGACAGCTACAGACACAGCCATCCTTTCTGGAAGCCTCTCAACCCAGAATGGGAATGGCGGGGGCTCCATTAACTTTGCTCTCAGACGAGTCACTTCCGCAAAGGGCTGGGGAGAGGTAAGAATGTCTCCGGCTGGGCTGTGCTGTCCATGCACACTTATTCCTGAGCACTCACACCCTAACAGCTGACCTCCAGAGTGACCTAAGTGTCACACGTTTGTAAGTTGACGGCCCCAGATATATGTCTTATATCTTTCTCACAGCTAAAAATTAGGATAGAAAATCAGCATTTTTGCTCCCCTAAGCCAGAGCTTATGGGCCACCTCTTTTCCTGCACAATTCAGAAGGCAGGTGCCTCTGTTTCAGTCAATGGTTCACTGATTAGTGGTCATTTAACAGCCAATTCTGCTGAGCAAATTGAGCTGCATCCAATTAACATTGAAGAGTTGCCTTGAAAGTCACCCAGACTAGTAAAAGAGGCAGCCGGGACCGGCTGCAGCATCCAAGGCTGTGTGAGTGTGGAAATGCGATGGGCTTTAGTGTCAGACCCCCAGGACCATCTCCAATCCCCTGAGAGACCTTTGGAGCAGAGTGAAAATTTTGTGAAGGAGTCGGCACTGCCGGGGTGGGGCATCTGGCCGTGGCAGGTGCTCTGCAGATGGTGGTTGTCTGCAGGGCGGGTGCTGGACTCTCTTTTGACCTGAGCCAGGGAGGTGAGGTTTGGAGGCAAGTGGATTTTTCTTTGACGAAGCCCCTTTTTGAAACACGCCGTTGAAACTTGGGTCCCCTTTGGATCTGTGGCAGCAGACATGTCCACTGGGCAAAGGTTAAGATGAGACAGTAAGTCTCCCCCACCCTTCCCTGAGAGCTCTGACCAGAGCAACGAATTGAATTGAGGGAGTTCCTGCCAGAGGTGCACACCTGACCTGGGTTGCTGCTGGGACGTAAAACACTGTTAACACTTTCTCCTTTTCCTTTCAAACAGTTGGAATTTGGAGCTGGAGACCTCCAGGGGCCTTTATTTGGTCTCAAGCTGTTCCGTAATCTCACACCAAGATGGTAAATATAAGAGAAGCTCTTCCTTTTGGTGGTCTTTGTTGGTTTAGGACACAGGAACCGTGTACTCCTTTTATCGTAGTCACTGGCATATCTTGTCTGTCCCCCGAGGTCACAGAGCGTGTCGAGGGCAGATCCAGCACTAGTGCGAAGCCCAGTGTGAAGGTGGGAAGAGCGCAGGGCTGCCGGCCTGACCCTTGTCCCACCCCCGCCGTGCCGCACCCTTTGTGGCACACAGGTCCCTCACCTGTGCCACAGGCCATGGAGGGAAGTGCCTTCACGGGGGTTGGTCAGCAGGCCGAAATACTCTTGGACTCTCTGACCCAGAGAATGTCAGGCTGCTAGTCGTCAGTTTGACAGACATTTGCCAGGGCTATAGGCCCAGCTTCTGCTTCTGGTCCTCACTGCTGCTGCTGTGATGTCACACTCCAGAACTACTAGAACTGCGGCAGTGTCTTTATTTCCCATATGGTGGAGGCGGGGGTGTCTGTATGAGCTCAGAAAAAAGAACTGAGTGGAAGATAAATAAAACCTCTTTCCTCCGGGGGATGTTAGAGCTGAAGGAGGCCTGGCGTTGTGCGTTGGCTGAGAAGTCATTACACTGCCAGGGCACCGGGTATCTGCAGCCTTCCAGGCTCTGCAAGGCATGACCCAGTCCTGCCTCCCAGTCTAGTCATTCGTCCATGGGGCGCCGGAAGCCTCTCGACCCAGAATGGGAGTGGCGGGGCCTCCAGGCAGGCTTGCAGGTCAGCTGGTGCAGGGAGAGCAAGCAATGCTGGGAAAGACAGGCACATAGCAAGAGGACAGGGCCTGTGGCACAGGAGGAGAGTGCATATAAGCTTAAGCAGAGACGCCAAAGCAGCCCTCCCAGCCAGAGACACGGAGACGGAAGAGGGGCATGGAACATATGCTGTCGGGGGTCACCTGGGTGCCTCTCATCGCATGGTTCCCTAGATCCTTGCTCTAGCAGTGAGATTCAGTAGGTCTGGGAAGGAGGCAAGGATTCATTCTTAAAATGTCAGGTGACACATACATACATGTCAGAGTTGCCCTGATGCATCTGCTTAGAATGGTCACATCAGATGCTGGGTAAAAGCCGAATTGTGTCCTCTGAGAAAGGCGCCTGGGAATCTAGTTTCTCAGACACCCCAGGTGACTCAGCATCAGGCGGGTGTAGGTGATGCTTCTTTTTGTTGATCAGTCACCAAGGGTGTAGGCTGGTCATCAGCTTTTACAAATTTAGAAATTGAATTTAGTTATAGTTCTCAGAGTTTATCGGACTTGAGAATGCAGATTTATAAGCAAGGATGACTGATTTATAAACAAAGGGGGCTGGCTAGGATGTCTGCTAACCAGGGTTTCCTAATCCTTGGGTCAAGTTACAGATGTTCCTCTACTCGCAATGGGGTTACATCCTCATAAACCACCAAAAGTTGAAAATAGCATGACTTGAAATACGTTTAATATCCTGACAAACCCATTGTAACATGGAAAAATCAACAGTGGAGCCATTGCTAAGTAGGGACTGTCCATATTTGCCATTCCAAACTGCCATCCAAAGGTCACTTGTGGAGTCAGCTCAGGAAAGGCCCACGGCCTTGTGGGGCATCCCTGGTAGCCCTGTCCCATGTCTGCCCTGCTCATTTCCCCACTGGATTCTGTTTTTCTCTCTCGAGGACAGTGCTGGACAAAAATGCTAAATCTCATTGTTAAAACAGGAAACTCAGCCGGGCTCAGTGGCTCAGCCTGTAATCCCGCGCCTTTGGGAGGCTGAGGTGAGTGGATTGCCTGAGCCTGCGGGTTCGAGACCCGCCTGGGCAGCAAGACCTCATCTCTACAATAAA
>NW_007246020.1:758226-768803 GCF_000164805.1 Carlito syrichta
TGCCTGTAATTCTGGCTACTTGGAAGTCTGAGGCGGAAGGATCGCCGGAGCCCAGCAGGCGAGGCTGTGGTGGCCAGGAGTGACCGAGTGAGACTCCAACTCAAAAACAAAAAACAAAATAGGGATCTCATTCTTTATTTTACTTTATTTTATTTTTGAGTCGGAGTCTCACTCTCTTGCCCAGGCTGGAGTGCAGTGCCACACTCATGGCCACCGCAGCCTCGACCTGCTGGGCTCAGGCAATCCTTCCACCTCATCCTTCCAAGTAGCTGGAATCACAGGTGCACACCACCACACCTGGCTAATTTTTTTGATGTATTGTAGAGACGACATCTCGACAAATTGTCTAGGCTGGACTCAGGCAATCCTCTGGCCTCCACCTCCCAGAGTGCTGCGATTACAGGCGTGAGCCACTCCACCTGGCTTGTAGCCTCTTTCTAGTGTGACTTGAGAATGGGATCGAGAAATGTTGGGGTAGGCCCTGTGCAGAGTCAGGAGTTAGTTCTTAACTCACGTGGGATGGGAGGCTATGGCAAGCGAGTGCGTGAGCTGGGTGAGAGTGAATTATTACTGCTACTTTAATGGCAAAAGCGTCACCTCCGGAGCTTGGAAAGGAGAGAAAGTAGCTAAATTTAGGCAATTCTGTGGATGTTTACCAAAGAAAACAACCGTTTATTCTCCTTTACACCTTGAGTGAAGCATGAATTCCTTTGTTAGTGAAATGAAATGCCCCTTTTCAACCAGAAGATGGGGCTGGATTTGCTTGGAAACAGACTGCAAAGGCTCCCCAGGAACTGGCTTCCTGGACTCGCCCTGCCAGGGGCTCCCGGAAGTAGTACAACTGTGGGTGTGCATCAGAATCACATAGCAGCTTTCTAAAAACAGACTGACTCCCCACCAGCCCCCAGAAACTCTGATTCATTGGTCTGGGGTGTGCTCTAAGTAGGTGGTTCCCACACTCTGCTCTACACTGGAATAATCATCAGGGACCTTTTTGACAGTCTAAGCCCATTGTGAAGAAATCAGACTCCAGGGCGGGAGTAGCCATCGAGGATGTTGGGGTGAGCCTGGGGACTCCAGTGTGTGGCAGGTGGGGAACTGATGCCCTGGGCTATTTCATTCAAGAGCCTTCCAGAGCTCCCGGGGATTCTGATCGCCTCTCCTGGTTTGGGAGACTTTGATCTGCCTCTGCTTGTAGCTGAAGTTGTGGATGGTTGGGGGGCAGTATAGATCGCCAGGGGATTATTAGAAAGATCTGCTGGTGGCCTTCCCTCTCCCTTTGTGAATGGAGGCCTGGTCTCCTGCTTGTCCTTGCTAGGGGCTAGAATTCATAGAAGTGATGGTGAGCAACGCCTCAGCCTGACAGGACATGACAAAGGACAGTTGCACGCAAGTGCCATTCAGGACCTTTTCTCTGTGTCCCCCCAGCTTTGTGACGACCAACTGTGCTCTGCAGTTTTCATCCCGTGGAATCCGACCTGGCCTGACCACTGTCCTAGCCAGAAACCTAGACAAGAACACTGTGGGCTACCTGCAGTGGCGGTGGGGTATCCAGTCGGCCATGAACACGAGCATTGTGCGGGACACAAAGACCAGCCACTTCACAGTGGCCCTGCAGGTGCGCCTGGAGCTGCTGTCAACTGAGGACAGAGTTGCAGGGGACCCCCTCCCGAGCACACAGCATGCCCTTAGGTCTTGCACCCTGACCACCCTTCCGAGTTGAGCACTGAGGGCACCCCACGGGACAGGCTCTGGTTGCACACGCTCGGGAGTGATGTGGGGGGAGTATCACAGAGGGTTGAAATATTGTGGTTCTCGAGCTCAGGGCAGCTCTCTTCAGATTATCGTAAAGCAAAACAGCATTTTACCATTTCCTGGAGGGAGAAGCCCACAGAATCGGGGGAGCCCTGGTTGGCAAATGAAGCCCCAAAGGAGATCTATGCACTCAAGTGCCACTGGGACTGGGTCAAGGCTGTTGAGTGAGAGGCCGCCCCTTGAAGGTGGTGGTGCCTTGGCCCTCACCAACTGCTGCCACCCAGGAACACAGGCTCAGTGTTGTCAGGATTCTTTATTTTTCATGAGAAGCTAGAAAACTGTTTCTAAGTGAGATCTCCCAGTTTTTAAATTCTGGCAACTAGTGTATCTTCACATGTGTTTTGCGGCTGCCAGGTCATGGCCCTGCCTTAGGGGCCTGTACACAGCAGACACCCAGAGCTAGAGGGCAGGGGACACCTGCCTTCCCATGGAGAATGGCCTGCTGGCCCCGCACCCATCTACCCTCTGTCTCCTCAGCTGGGAATCCCTCACTCCTTTGCACTGATCAGCTATCAGCACAAGTTCCAGGATGACGATCAGACCCGCGTGAAAGGATCCCTCAAGTAAGTGCCGGCCTGGCCGCTGTGGATGCCCACTGGCCTGAGCTGGGGTTTTGTACCATGCAGGGGTGATGTGTGACTCCTGCTTGTGTGAATCTCTTGGTGTGAGTGATGTTTTTTGAGGGCCTTCTGTTGTGAGCCTATGTGGACTTACTCCAAGTCCTGACCCTCAAGGAACTTGGAGTCTAAGGGAAGAACTGGGCCCTGGGTGTCCCGACTTCGTCCTGTTATTGACAGAGGGCACCGGTCATGAGTCTGTTGGGAGTGGGGGGATGGGACTTGGGTGCTTCTCAAGTGACAGCTGCCTGTGAGTGAAAAGCCTGAGGGACACAGGCCCTAGCTCTGATCCTTCCCTGCAGGGCGGGCTTCTTTGGGACAGTGGTGGAGTACGGAGCCGAGAGAAAGATCTCCAGGCACAGTGTACTGGGAGCAGTCGTCAGCATTGGCGTCCCACAGGGCGTTTCTCTCAAAGTCAAGTAAGTTGAACTCGGGGCTTTCCAGCCAAGGAATGTCTGGCAGCTTCACCCAGTTGGGTTTCACCTAAGTTAAGGGTGAGACAGTCTGTGCTTTGTACTTTTGTTCTGAAAGATACAGTTGTTTCTCTCTTTGGTGAGCAAATAAATGTCAAGGAGTGTGGCAGTCCAACACTGAGCAAGTGAGCTCTGCGTCTCTGCCTCTCCTGATATCACTGGGCGGTGGCCGGTGCCTCCTTAAGACACTCTAGCTGTCGTGGGCTGTGGTCATCTCCAGCAACACCCACAGCCTTAGCTTCCCTCTCAGCAGAGGGATTCCATCAGTGCATGCCCCCTGCTCCCCATGGCTAGTCATTCCCTTCCCTTCTTAGTTCTTGAGAGAGCTGTGTTGGCTCACGGTCGTTTGTTTCGTTTGCTTCTAAACTGCTCCAGTCGGACTCTTCCCCAGCCCTGTCAGTCACCAGCGGGGTGCCTGTCCACACATGTCCGACCAGAGGGTGATTCTTCTTTTTTTTGAGTTGGAGTCTCACTGTCGCCCAGACTGGAGTGCAGTGGCCTATGCCGGCCACCGCAGCCTCGACCTGCTGGGCTCCGGCGATCCTTCTGCCTCAGCCTTCCAAGTAGCTGGAATGACAGGCATGAGCTACCACGTCCAGCTAATTTTTGATTTATTGTAGAGATGAGGTCTTGCTAAGTTGCCCAGGAGGATCTCAAACCCACGGGCTCAGGCAATCCACTCACCTCAGCCTCCCAAAGCGCGGGATTACAGGCTGAGCCACCGAGCCCAGCTAGAGGGTGATTCTTGACCTTCATCTTGCTTGGTCACTGCAGCATCCACCTCAGTGGCCAGTCCCTCCGGCCCTACAGCCGGCCTGCTCTGGGGTTCCAGGCACCACCCTCTGGCTCTGGTTTCCCTTCCCAGCCAGCTGCTCTTCCCAGACTTCCCATCTGGCTGTCTCCCAAACTTCCAATGAAGACACCACTGCGAGGTACAGGTCTTGTCTAGGCTCATGGCTCCCAGTGCCTTCACGCACTGACTCTCGTGGCGAGAGCACCAGCTTGTACCACTCCAGTCTCCAGCTTATATATGCATCCAGCCTCCTTCTCCAGATCTTTACTTGGATACCTAATAACATCTCATAAGTCACACATCCAAACAGAACTCCATATCCCTCCCCCAGCCCAGATGCACATAGCCTTCAGAACCTGCTCTGTGGACAGGTGTGGTGGCTCAAACCTATAGTCCCAGGTACTAGGGAGGCTGACGCCAGCACTTTGAGAGGCCAAGGCATTAGGATCAATGGAGGCCAGGAGTTCAAGACCAGCCTGGGCAACACAGCGAGACCCCATCTGTATTTTATTTATGTTTTTTGTTTTGTTTTGACTCAGTCTCATTCTGTCACCCAGGCCGGACGGCAGTGGCATGCTCATGGACACTGCAGCCTTGACCTGCTGGGCTCAGGTGATCCCTTCTGCCTCAGCCTTCCAAGTAGCTGGAACCACAGGCATGTGTCTCTATACCCGGTTAAATTTTTTTTTTTTTTTTTTTTTTTTTAGAGAAATGAGGTCTTGCCAAGATGCCCGGGCTGGTCTCGAGCCCCTGGGCTCAGGCAGTTCTCTCACCTCGGCCTCCCAAAGTGTTGGGGTTACAGGCGTGAGCCACCACACCCAGCCATCATCTATATTAAAAAAAAAAAAAAAAGAATAGCCTGAGTAACAAAGCAAAACCTCATCTCTCCAAAAAAAGTAAAAATTAGCTGGGCATGGTGGTTCACACCTGCATTTCCAGCTATTGGGAGGCTAAGGCAGAAGGACCGCCTGAGCCTAGAATGTCCAGGCTGCAGTGACCCTTGGTTGTGCCACTGCACTCCAGCCTGGGTGGCAGAGTGAGACTCCGACTCAAAGGAACACTGTCTCTGCCTGCTGCCTCTCGCCGTCTCAGTGAGGAAGAGTGCCGGCTTTCTCCTTGCCCATCCAGAAGCCTTGCAGTGCCTGTACTGTTCTTCATCCCCGCTCCAAGTCCAACACGTCTCAGAGTCGCCTCACGAAAGTGTTCGCAACCTGACCAGTTCTTAACCTCACTGCTGCCACGGTCTCAGTCTGAGACCACAATGTCCTCTTCACCGATCTCCCTACCCCTGTGAATCTCCTCCTCACACAGGCAGAACAATTCCTTTGAAATGGAAGTCAGCTGAGGTGAGTGAATTGCCTGAGCCCACGGGTTCGAGACCCGCCTGGGCAACTTGGCGAGACCTCATCTCTACAATAAATCAAAATGAGCTGGGTGTGGTAGCGTGCGCCTGTAGTTCCAGCTACTTGGAAGGCTGAGGCGGAAGGATCGCCAGAGCCCAGCAGGTCGAGGCTGCAGTGGCCGGGAGCGGCCACTGCACTCCAGTCTGGGCAACGGAGTGAGACTCCAACTCAAAAAAAAAAAAAGAAAGAAAGAACGAAAGAAATGAGCCGGGCTCGGTGGCTCAGCCTGTAATCCCGTGCCTTTGGGAGGCTGAGGTGAGTGGATTGCCTGAGCCCGCGGGTTCGAGACCCGCCTGGGCAGCGAGACCTCACCTCTACAATAAATCAAAAAATCAGCCGGGCGTGGTAGCGTGTGCCTGTAGTTCCGGCTACTTGGAAGGCTGAGGCGGAAGGATCGCCGGAGCCCAGTGGGCAAGGCTGCGGTGGCCGGGAGCCGCCACTGTACTCCAGGCCACTGCACTCCAGTCTTGGCGACAGAGTGAGACTCCAACTCAAAAAAAAAAAAAGAAAGAAAGAAATGGAAGTCAGCCAGAGTCCTCCAGGGACTTTGGAGCCCACATGGCCCTTAGCGATGTAGCGCCTCCAAAGTGCTGGGATTGCAGGAATGAGCCATCATGCCTGGCCCTCATTCTTTACTTATTCTTATTTTCTTTTGTCTCTAAGCACAGTTAAAATAGTGGTTTTAAAATCCTTATCATGCTGGGCATGGTGACTCACACCTATAATCCCAGAACTTTAGGAGGCTGAGGTGAGAAGATTGCCTGAGCTCACAGGTTCAAGACCAGCCTGGGCAACTTGGTGAGACCGCATCTCTACGATAAATAAAAAAATAAGTCGGGCATGGTGGCATGTGCCTGTAGTTTCAGCTACTTGGAAGGCTGAGGCGGAAGGATTGCCTGAGCCCAGCAGGTTGAGACTACAGTGGCCTTGAGTATGCCACTGCACTCCAGCCTGAGTGACAGAGTGAGACTCCAACTCAAAAAAAAAAAAAAATCCTATCCACTGGTTCTAGCATCTGGGTCATCTGTGGTTGTTCTGGGTTCATTGTTCTTATGTGTGTACATATGTCTGTGTTTATGCATTTATGTATGTATTTGTATAATATCCTGGGTATTATGGATGATAAATTGTAGAGACTTTGTATTCTGTTATATTTCCCCAAAAAGTGTTCATTTTCTTTTTTTTTTTTTTTTTTTTTTTTTTTTTTGAGTTGGAGTCTCACTCTGTCGCCCAGACTGGAGTGCAGTGGCCACTCCCGGCCACCGCAGCCTCCACCTGCTGGGCTCCGGCAGTCCTTCCGCCTCAGCCTTCCAGGTAGCTGGAACTACAGGCATGCGCTACCACGCCCGGTTAGTTTTTGATTTATTGTAGAGACGAGGTCTCGCCAAGTTGCCTAGGCGTGTCTTGAACCCGCGGGCTCAGGCAATCTACTCGCCTCGGCCTCCCAAAGTGCTGGGATTACAGGCTGAGCCACTGAGCCCGGCCCATTTTCATTTTAGAAGGTGGTTAACTTGGCTGAACTCAAACTGCAAACTCAAACTCACCTGTGGTGGCAGCAGGCAAAACCTCAGTACATTTTAGCCTTAGCAAAGCCATTTGATAGACCAGGGGTCAGCTAGAGATTTGTGCCACATTCATACGCAATTGGATGTTCCCCATCTGTCTTTCTTTTGGGGGACCTGCCCCCCGACTCCAGCTGCTGTGATTGTCCCAAACTCTGAGCTCTGGTTCTTCAATCCTGTATGACTGCAGGTTTCTTTTGAAGTGTTATCCAGCCCACATGGCATAGACTGAGCCTTACCCTCAGGCTGAAACCCATGCCATTCCATTCTTAGAGTCCTTAGTCCTCTTGTCGTGTCTCCTAGCTCTTGGTTGCTATTCAGCACCCTAAAGTACCTTAAAGTGGTGGCTCATACCTATAATCTCAGCATTTTGGGAGGCTGAGGCAGGAGGATTTCTTGAACCCAGGAGTTCGAGATCAGCCTGGGCAACATAGCAAGACCTTGTCTTTACAAAAATAAATATTTTTTATTTTAAAAAAGAAAGGTCTGTGGTTTTTCACATGCTCCAGAGTTTACAGGGTGATCCAGCAGGAGCTAACTGTCCATGACTGGAGGCAGAACCTCCCTAACTTGCTAACTTTTGAAGTTACAAACTTCTTTCGAACACATCAGTTAAGATCTGAGATGTGATCCTCTCTCGACACTGGAGGAGTCTCCATCCTGTCCTGTGAGGCCTCTGGCCTGACACAGCCATGCGGGACATTGACTCTAGTGAAGCCTTGCTCTGTTGCTTTGCCTGAGGTCAGCAGGTGGTGAGCCCTTTCTTCGTCACACGACTATTCCAGCAGCCAAGCTTTGGAATGGGGAACCAACAGGAGTGGCTGACAGGACAGGCTGACTTCTGGGTTGCTTTTGACTGTTTTGCATATCTGAGGGTGCTCTTGCTGTGGCTAAAACCCCCTTGCCCTTCCCTGGAAAACCTGGCACGTCTTAGGTGTTTTGTCCTGTTTTCCCAGGTTGAACAGGGCCAGTCAGACTTACTTCTTCCCCATCCATCTGACGGATCAGCTCCTGCCCAGCGCTGTGTTCTATGCCACCGTGGGGCCTCTCGTGGTCTACTTCGCCATGCACCGTCTGATCATCAAACCATACCTCAGGGCTCAAAAAGAGAAGTAAGTTTCAACATATCATGGGTATGTCAGCAAATAGCCCTGTGCCTCGGTTTCCTCATCTTTAAAATGGAGGTAATAATAGAACCTACCCCATGGGGTTTTTAGGAAAACTAAATTTACTGACACATGTGAGGTGCTTGGCCTGGTGACTGGGCCAGGTACTTAGTAAGTGTTAACTGTCATCATCATCTGTGGTAGGACTGCTGTGATCCCTTCACTTGACAGTCATGCTTTCAGAAAAGACTGGAGTTGATTTAGAACATTGTTGAGACTCTAAACCATGACTACAAGAAACATGCTTTCCTTGTTCTGATTCTAACCATTTATTTATTTGTTTATTTCCTCCTTTCCTTTCTTTTTTTTTTTTTTTTTGAGTTGGAGTCTCACTCTGTTGCCCAGACTAGAGTGCAGTGGCCTCTCCCGGCCACCACAGCCTCAACCTGCTGGGCTCCGGCAATCCTTCTGCCTCAGCCTTTCAAGTAGCTGGAATTACAGGCGCGCGCTACCAAGCCCGGCTAATTTTTTTGATTTATTGTAGAGATGAGGTCTTGCCAAGTTGCCCAGGTGGGTCTCGAAACTGCAGGCTCAGGCAATTCACTCACCTTGGCCTCCCAAGGTGCAGGATTACAGGATGAGCCACCGAGTCCGGCCCCTTTCCTTTCTTTTCTTTTCTTTTTTGAGTCAGAGTCTCACTGTGTCGCCCAGGCTGGAGTGCAGTGGCACACTTGCAGGCACTGCAAGCCTTGACCTGCTGGGCTCAGGTGATCCTTCTGCCTCAGCCTTCCAAGTAGCTGGAATTACAGGCACTTGCCACCACGCCCAGCTAATTTTTTAATTTATTGTAGAGATGAGGTCTCGCCAAGTTGCCCAGGCTAGTCTCAAACCCCTGGGTTCAGGCAGTCCTCTCACCTCGGCCTCCCAAAGTGCTGGGATATAGGCATGAGCCACTGTGCCTGACCTAACCATTTATTTTCTTGGCACTGAGCTTAAGAAGAACGGGTTCTGCGTTCTTACTTAAGGGACACGCATTAACTGTAGTCTTGGAAGTCATGGAATTATAATTCATTTTGCAATTTCTTCTAGACAGTCCAGTGGGGCATAGCATTAAATCTAAACTCTAGGTGAGACATCTCAACAGAAAACTAAGAGGGGTTTAGATTTGTTATTTATTTATTTACTTTTTTTTTTTTTTTTTTTGAGTTGGAGTCTCACTCTGTCGCCCAGACTGGAGTGCAGTGGCCGCTTCCGGCCACCGCAGCCTCGACCTGCTGGGCTCCGGCGATCCTTCCACCTCAGCCTTCCGAGTAGTCGGAATTACAGGCACGCGCTACCACGCCTGGCTGGTTTTTTGATTTATTGTAGAGATGAGGTCTCTCTGCCCAGGCGGGTCTCGAACCCGCGGGCTCAGGCAATCCACTCACCTCAGCCTCCCAAAGGCACGGGATTACAGGCTGAGCCACCGAACCCGGCTCTTATTTATTTTAGAGTCAAGGTCTCACTATATTACTGTGGAGTGCAGTAACATGATCAAAGCTCATTGCAGCCTTGACCTTCTAGGCTCAGTCTGTCTTTCCCCCTCTGGCTTCCTAGTAGCTGGGACCACAGGCATGTGTCTTCATGTCTGGCTAATTTTTTTTATTTTAGGGGAGACAAGGTCTCACTATGTTGCCCAGGTCCAGGATGGCCTCAAGCTCCCGGGCTCAAGTGATCCTCCCACCTTGGCCTCCCAGAATGCTAGGATTACAGGCATGAGCTACTGCACCCTGCCTAGATTTGTTACATTATCATCGTCTAATTTAATAAAGCATTGAGCTTGGAGAATCTTAGAGAAAGGAATGAACCTCCTCTTCTGGGCTCCTGAATTAGTTCAGGGTCCTAATTCCCAGGCTTGAGGCTGGGAACAGGGAACAGACGGAATCCCATCTTCTGGCAAGACAGGTGTATGCCGAACCAGGTCCCCGGGGGGTACTTTGCTGCAGGAGAGTATATTTAAAGTAGTATTAGCAGAATATGCTGTTCCTACTGAAAGTATTATGTAATAGCCGCAGACGGTTAGTGGGATTTCTGGGTTCTCATCAGGTGGAGTCCTCTTTCCAGAGAGACTGGATGTTCCAGGGGCTCTGGTGAGGGGGTGGGGCAGAGCCAGCTGGGGATAGAGTGAAAGCTGCAGGCCTGTGACTAACAGACTTGCCTGCGACTGTCTTGGAAATATTTTTTAAACTTCTAGAACTAGAAATCCAAGAAGATCACAGACTGTTTGCTGGGCTCAGGTCCAGCGAGGGGCTGTGTTGGCTTGAAGCTGGCAGCACATGCTAACGTGCAGCCTGTGTTGTTCTCTCGTAAGGGAACTGGAGAAGCAAAGAGAGAGCGCCGCCAGCGACATCCTGCAGAAGCAGCAAGAGGCGGAAGCTGCTGTGAGTGCCCTGGCCTCGCTGCCCTGTGTGTCCTCCAATCTACCTTCGTCTCCGGAGCACTCCCACTGCTGGGGTGCAGGATACAGGACGCGGCGAAAGCGCTTTTCTTTCTACCCATGTCTCTTCAGCGAGATGGGAGCCCACTCCACTCTGCACACGGGCCTCTAGAGCCTGAGGTGTCAGGCTTCTCTCCCCCAACAGCCTCATCCCCACGTTAGTCTTCATATTGCCTTGTGGGACACAGTTCAGGGAGCTTCAGTCCCTGCCTTACAGGCTATGTACAGTTACCCTCAGAAGGCATAGCAAGGTTTGTTTTAAAATGTTGAGTAGGCCGGGCTCGGTGGCTCAGCCTGTAATCCCACACCTTGGGAGGCTGAGGTGAGTGGAT
>NW_007246020.1:768892-778749 GCF_000164805.1 Carlito syrichta
GGCTGCAGTGGCTGGGAGCGGCCACTGCACTCCAGTCTGGGCGACAGTGAGACTCCAACTCAAAAAAAAACCAAAAATAAAATAAATAAATAAAAATGGTGATTAGTCCCAGGGCACGGTAGCTCATGCCTGTAATCCAGCAATCTGGGAGGTAGAGGCCAGAAGATTGGTTGAGCCCAGCAATCTGGAAGCAAGTAACTATCATCTTTTCTTTTGGAGCCAGAGTCTCACTCTTGCCCAGGCTGGAGTACAGTGGCACCATCACAGCTCACTGCAGCCTTGACCTCCTGGGCTCAGGGGAACTTTCTTCCTCAGTCTCCTGAGTAGCTGGGACTACAGGCACACACCACCACGCCCGGCTAATTCTTTGGTTTTTGTGTGGAATGAGGTCTCACCATGTTGCCCAAGCTGGTCTCAAACTCCTGGACTCAAGCAATCTTCCCACCTCAGCCTCCCAGAGTCTGGCATTGCTGGAGTACAGTGGCGCCATCACAGCTCACTGCAGCCTTGACCTCCTGGGCTCAAGCAGTCCTCCTGCCTCAGCCTCCTGAGTTGCTGGGACTACAGGCACTCCAACAAAACTAATTTTTTTCTGAGTCAAGGTCTCACTATGTCACCCAGGCACAGTCACAACTCACCTCACCACAGCCTTGACTTCTTGGGCTCAAGCAATCCTCCTCAGCCTGCTGAATAGCTGGGACTAGGCACAGACTATCATGCCTGGCTAATTTAACACAGTCTTGCTATATCTCTGAGGCTGTTCTCGAACTCTGGCTTCAGGCGATCCTCCCCGCTCAGCCTCCCTGAGCCACCACATCCAGCCTGACCTCTGTTTCTTCCCTTTAAGTGTACTGCCTTTTACAGGACACAAAGCAGGCATTCTGGATAAATGACAGGCACACTGTTGGGCTTTTCATGGTCCAAAGGGCTGATATATGTACCCAGTGCCCAGGCAGACAGCCCGAAGTGAGCAGTGTGTGTGGGCCTGCAAGCACGTCCCTGTCTGAGGGGACAGCACAGCGCTGCCCAGCAAAATGGTGCCACAGGAGAACACAGGCCCTTTCTCAAGTCCAGTTCCTTGTGTGAAACATCTTTACTCTGGAATGCTGACAGTGTATTCAGGAGGTTTTCATTGGGTCAGCAAAGCAAAGGTTTTCATCGGGTCACCCTGATGATCCCAAGGTTGCAGGTAGGGGTTGTGCCATTTCAGGTGCTGCTTTACCTGCCCACCCCAAGCCACTTACTCCAAGACTAGGGGTTTCAGAGTGCGCAGGTGGGAGCCGAGTTCTTGGGGCAGCCACCCTCTTCCGTTCTGTGCCCAAGAGGCGTGCTGCTGGACACGGACTCCCGTCCACAGCCCTCTGAACGCAAAGGTGGAGCAGATCCTGCGGGGCCCGACGTGGTCCTCCTTGTTCTTTGGTAGGTTCGGTTGATGCAGGAATCTGTCCGAAGGATCATCGAGGCAGAGGAGTCCAAAATGGGTGAGAAGGCGTGTCCTCTCTTGAGTCAGGGTGGGGGCTGGGGGGTCTCGAACCTGCTCGGGAAGTGCCCAGAGGAGGCATGCCTCTGCTCTGACTGAATCCGTCATTAGGGCTCATCATCGTGAACGCCTGGTACGGGAAATTTGTCAATGACAAGAGCAAGAAGAACGAGAAGGTGAAGGTGATCGACGTGACTGTGCCCCTGCAGTGCCTGGTAAAGGACTCAAAGCTCATCCTCACAGAGGCATCCAAGGTATAGCAGTGCCCACCGTGTGCCCTGTGCTCACGGGAGCCCAGCAGAAAAAGGAGTTCACAGAATAGGTTGTCTCACAGGACAGCCTGGCCTCTTGCAGTGGCCGCTTGTTGCGGTGGATTCTTCCGTCCGCTGGCATCTGCTGCCTGGGAGCTCCTGGGCCCAGGTGGTTCTACCCTGCAGCTCCACTTGCTCCCTTCATTATTCCATCCATGCACTCAACAGGTCTTCACTAAGCTCCTGCTCTGCGCCAGGCACAGTGGCAGAAAACACACATCTGCCTTCATGGCAGTTGTATTCTATTTTTGCCTTGTTCCTGAAAGAGCACAAGGTCACTTAAGACATGTTTGAGTCTCGCCTCTGGAGCCTGGGAAGTGGACTAGCCAGAATTAAAGTGCAGATTTACTCAGGCCAGAGAGCTCTGGCTCCTGAAGAGGCCATGCAGGCACACTGTCTGGGGAGGGCTCCTGTGAGGACAGAGCTCTGTGTCGTCTCGTATTGAAGGCTTGCATTGATAGGCATGTTGAGAACTATGGGGGCACTTTTTTGAGAGTCTCATTTTTTTTCCAGCTCCAAAGTTTCCCTCTCCTGAGGGCAAGGCAGGGCCCTTCCACTCCACACCGCAAGTGGTAACAGGGAGGAGTGCTGGTCTTAGCTGTCTGGAGTAGCCATTAAAATAACTACCTGTTTGTTCCAGGCTGGGCTGCCTGGCTTTTATGACCCGTGTGTGGGTGAAGAGAAGAACCTGAAAGTGCTCTATCAGTTCCGAGGTGTCCTGCATCAGGTGATGGTGCTGGACAGTGAGGCCCTCAGGATACCAAAGCAGTGTGAGTAGCTGCCCCTTTAGTCACACCAAAAGGCCCTTGGTCCCTGAAGGGAGGGACGTTGTGGTGGCTGCTCATGGTGTGGACTGATGATCGCCTTCCCTCAGTTGTCCACCTGGTGGCACGGAGGCTGACTGAACCTTGGCTTCATGACTCGCAGGGAGCCCTTGCTTTGTGCCCTGGGGAGGGGCTTCAGCCCTTTCACAGGTAGAACGAGAGTGAGCTCTTTGATTGCAAACTGCAGCCTGAGTGGCTGGGTGTGCATGCAAACCTCCACGTTCCAGAAGCAGGGGATTCCTGGCAGCTCGTGCTCTGCCCAGTATGGGCCAGCGGCTGATCCCCTGGAGAAAGGGGCATGGGAACAGCCGCCTTCTAATCGCCTGCATCTGTCTTTTCTTTTACAGCTCACAGGATCGATACAGATGGATAAATTGCTTGCAAACCAGATTTTTTAAAGGCTGCAAAAAAATCTCCTGGGAGTCTACAAATGTGGAAGCAGGGAAAAAACCCCAACATCAGATGTTTTTATTTTATATTATTCCTGTAGAAGGTGGCACCGTATCAATTATGTGAAGGGACATGCAAACACCCCAGCTTTCTTGAGTGCTGGGGGGTGGGACTAAGGCAGCCCCACCCTGGATCAGACAGCAGCATGGCCCGTGGCTGTTGTCCAAGGATCGTGTTCCCGCAGGGAAGGGCCCTGGGCCTGACGCTGCCAGCTCCCCACAGGTTCTCCAGCAGGTGTGCTGAATGCTGCCTGCCACCCCGTAGTTCTTGGTTCTGTCTGGGGTATTTGTGGAACACCCTGTCCTCACACATAGGACTGTGAACTGCTTTTCCCCAAATCCACACCGAACGTGGGAAACACCAGAAAGGGAGGGAGGCACTTCCACACACCAGTGCCTCCAGGTCAAGGGAGCATCTGTGCGGCCGACTTGCCACAAAGCACCTTTTTCTGCTGAAATATTACCACGTGAATCTGGAGAGGATTGTGGGCTCATAAAACTGCTTTTTATCTGAGAACAAACAGGTTTGGAAAGTAGTCTCTTTTTCCTGTCCCCAGAGCTGCTCAGATCACCCCACCGGCCCCTGGCTTGGGACAGAGTGATGTGATTCCAGTCCCAGGGCCCATCCCTGACACGGGTTACCTCCCGTGTCCCTGTGGAGACGGATGCAGATGTGAGCTGACCCGCACCCTGCACACCCCACTCAGCACAGCCTGGCCTGCCTGTGGCCACCTGCTGTGACAGCATGGGGCTGGGAAGAGGGAGGCCCCCGGACAGAGCTGAGTACTAGGCAAGGGGGAGCAGGACAGGTCGGACGAGCCAAGCCCAGAGGTGCTGACCCCGGGGCTGGCCCACAAGCTCACGAGGGGCTGGCAAGTACCCACCCAGCAGTTGGCACCACTGTTCCCTGTGCCTGACAGGCCCTGCCCCTCCTTACAGGGGTGCTCCCGAGGGGTGCTACTGCTCCAGAACCCTTTCTTGCCCACTGTGGATGCAGAATGTGGCTCCTCGCCAGGAGGCTCCTTGCAGCCTGGGTTGTTCGTTGCAGTAGAGCTACCTGTGGGCACTGGCCTATGTCGTGGGTCCTGGACGTGGCAGCAGTCACCCGCCTTCACTAACACCCTCATTGACCCCCTCCAAGCAGGCACTGCACGGGCGAGCTGGGACCGCGGGACTTGGAGACCGATGGCCACTGTGGTCTCCTGCTTCCCTGCAACCATTGCCGACGTCAGCCCTCGTAGCAGACAGCCCGAAAGCCTGATATTTATCTCCATTTTTTAAAAGTTTCTCCAGTGGCCCCCACGGACTGAGCCGCACAGTGGACGTCATGTTGCATGAGCCTCGATCCTGGCCCTGCCCCATCTGCCTCTGCCACAGGTGCTTGTGGGCACCGGCCCTCCTCGTGGTGACGTCAACTGTACGAACGGCACTCACCACAATAAACCCTTCCTGAAAGCTGAGGAGAGTATTCTTCGGTGTGTTTGTGTGTTCATTTTTAGGAGTAGCAAGATAAGGAAGGTGCCCTGCCCAGGGGACTTGCTCCCATCCTCGGTTCCCTGCTGTGTAAGCCACAGCTGAACCAGGCTGGACTTGCAGCTGTGGTCCCACTGTCTGTTAAACACTTGCCTGAGAAATAGAACCCACAGTTGGGAAATCAGGCTAGAATTTTTGTTTTGCTTTTTAATTAGCTAAAGTCATGGTCTGCTTTTTCATTGTCAGAGGTAGTCACCCCTGCCCTGCCAGCTCTTTAACAGGAAACAGGAAGTGAGGAGACACTGCAGGGTAGAAAGACACTTTATTACGTCACTCACACCAGGCAGGAGGGGTTACTCCCTAGGACAGAGGCCAGTCCCAGCCGCTTCGCACTGGCTGTCCAGGCTGATGAAAGGCACCCACCCACCCTGGCTCCCTGGAGGATGTATCCTCTGGGATAAAGGCTCCCTGTCTGCCGTGGGGCCCAAGCAGCTCTTTGTGCTGTGGTTCCATCGACAGCACGTGCTGAGGGGATGTGCTCATGGGCCTGCTCTCCCAGCCTGGTGCCTCCAGCCACCACGGCAACAGCGTCTGAGCTCCTGGCCAGGCCATCTGGCTGCTGTCTCAGTCCCCTGCCTGGTGTGCCTGTCGGCCACTCTCTGGTCAGCAACAGGCAGAAATGTCCTTGGCCAGAACCCCAAGGCCACTGCCTGGCCTCAGGTGCTACCACCGCCCCACGTCCCGGCGCCTGTCAGGCTCAGCTCTGCTGCTCTGGCTGAGGTCTGGCCTGGAGTCCCCGCAGCCCCACTCTGTGGGCACGGAGACGGCTGGACAGCCTCCGCATCACCAGCCTCTGGGCCTGCAGGCGCTTCCGGAGCTTTTCGTTTTCCTTCAGAGTGAGGAAAAGTTTCTTCTTCAGGGTGTCTAAGTCCAAAAGGGCATAGCTGTGATCCGACGGCTGCCTGGGGACAGATCTTCTCAGCCCTGTGGGGCTGGCTGGCCGACCAGGGGCCTCTGCTGCTTCCAGTCTCTGTGGCAAGACCTGAGGACAGAGGTGAGAGCCGAGGGCTGCCCAAAGGCAGAAAGCCCAGCAGAACCACTGCACTCAGGAAGCACGCACTGGGCATCTACCCTGAGCAGCGAGACGCACTTCCGCTGCTCTGAAATCCACACATCCCAGAGTGTGGGACTGATTTTACTAGGAAGCTCTGACATCGAGGCTACGCACCAGCTCCTGACAGTCTTAGGGTTTCCAGGGCAACAGCTTTCCCTCTGAAGCAAAGCATCTCATGACAAGATCAACCACTGCACACTGGCTTCCTGCTCAGACCCTGTCTTACCTGCTTTATGGGGCCTTCAGCATTTGTGGACAGCTGAAGCTCTTCAAGGGCAGTGTCCATAGTTCTCCCAGGGCTGTGCTCTGTGGCCCCTGCCTCGGGGAGGACCTGGGAACAGCAAGGCGGATCAGGCCGTGGAGCCTGTGGACACCAGATCCTCTCCAAGCTGTTCACATGGCCTATGGAGTGGCCACAGTCAGGGACCCCAGGGTCTGTGAAAGAAGCCTATTTCTACCACACAGTTGAACTGGAACCTTAAGAAATCAGGTACGGCCAGGCTCAGTGGCTCAGCCTGTCATCCCAGCACTTTGGGAGGCCGAGGTGAGGACTGCCTGAACTCGCAGGTTCGAGACCCACCAGGGCAACTTGGCAAGACCTCGTCTCTACAATACATCAAAAATTAGCTGGGCGTGGTAGCGTACATCTGAAGTTCTGGCTACTTGGAAGGCTGAGGTGGAAGGATTGCCGGAGCCCAGCAGGTCGAGGCTATGGTGGCCGGGAGTATGCCACCGCTCTCCAGCCTGGGTGACAGAGTGAGACTCCAACCAAAAAAAAAAAAAAAAGAAAGAAATTAGGCACAAGACCAGTCTGGGCAACACAGCAAGCCCCTGTCTCTACAAAATATCAAAAAATTAGCCGAGCACGGTGGTGCCCACAGTCCAGCTACTTGGGAGGCTGAGGTGGAAGGCTTGCCTGAGCCCAGCAGGTCGAGACTGCGGTGGCAGAGTGAGACTCTGACTCAAAAAAAAAAGATAAGAAAAAATCAGGCACAAGCCTTGCTACCAAGTGAACTTCCCCTGATATTGAAAAGAAAGGAGAAGCCTGAGCAGCCCCAGCTTTCCCTTCTCCAGGAAAACAGGAAACCCAGAACTCCAGAGCCCAAGGAACAGCAGGCAGGCCCAGCAGGCTGGCCTTGCCGGGGAGGCCGCCCCATCACTCAGGTATTCAGGCACCTGGCCCATGCACACCCACCTTTTTGTTGTGAGGGCTGGCCTCTCCTCTATCGCCTGCAGGGTCTGTGTTCTCCCTCACCAGCTGCAAGAGACACACGGACCAATGCAGATGGTGCATGTGCGGCCCACATGGGGTTTGAAGGATCTGCGGACCCAAGAGCCCTCCTAGCCCCATGGGGCCTCGGGCATCTCGGAACACTGCTCACCGTGTGTGCCATGTCTAATAGTGTCTGTTAAAAGAGACTGACCTAGCTGGGCTCGGTGGCTCAGCCTGTAACCCCAGTGCTTTGGGAGGCTGAGGTGAGTGGATTGCCTGAGCCCGCAGGTTCGAGACCCGCCTGGGCAACTCAGCAAGACCTCATCTCTACAATAAATCAAAAATCAGCTGGGTGTGGTAGTGCGCGCCTGTACTTGGAAGGCTACTTGGAAGGCTGAGGCGGAAGGATCGCCAGAGTCCAGCAGGTCGAGGCTGCGGTGGCCGGGACCGGCCACTGCACTCCAGTCTGGGTGACAGAGTGAGACTCCAACTCAAAAAATAAAAGAGAGAGAGAGAGAGAGAGAGAGAGAGAGACTGACCGGAAGCCCAGCCCAGCTCTTGCCACCCACTCTGTGCTCTGCTTCATGTTCCCAAGTCATGGTCAGCGGTCTCTAAAAAGGTCCCTACAGAACAGGAACCGTCAAACTCACACATTTCGCCCAGGGCCTGGCATCCTGCCTCCGTGGGTGTCTGCCCTGGGAGTGCAGCATGCAGCAGGAAGCCCACTTCACCCACGTGGAAGCTGCAGTCCTGGGCCTGCCAGGCAGTGACCACAGAGCAGAGCCTGCCTGAGCCGCTAGGGCCACGCCCAACTTCTGTCACCAGCCTGGCACTGGAAGCACTAGGCACACCAGGTTGTCCAACTGTCATCTTATTTCAGGGCCCCCATTTCACCACAGGTATGTGAAGGCGAGGACACTGCGCTGTCTCTCAGCAGGCACGCACTGAGCAGCCCACGGGGGGCGGCATGCAGGTGCTCAGGTGTCAGGCAGGGAAATGAAGTCCTGCCCTCACACAGCTTGTGCTCAAGGAAAGAAGTGATGGAAACGGGCAGCATGGCAGGTGGCCCCAGGCAGGAGACTACAGGGGAGAGGGCGGAGGGCCAGCAGGCCGGTGGGCACAGAGGGGTCTCCTGGAGGAACAGCACGCAGCCTTGAGGTGTGAGGCAGCTAGCATGTGGGTCTCTGGGGGAAGGACGGACAGGCACAGCAGCCCTGAGCGGCCATTCAGGCATGTTTGCCAACAGCCACCCACTCTTCCACACTTGGCAAGTCACGGCTCCCAAGTCACAGCTCCCATTCCTCTCACACCAATCAATTCACACCAGCACAGGGACCACCACCACCCTGCCTTCCAGCTTCAAATGGGCCTAGCACTTCTCAGGCCTCAGTGTCCCGCTACCTGTGAACCTCCCTGAACCAGACCCACACGCCCATCCCCGCCACAGCCACCTAAGTGTCCCGGCCTGCGCGAGACCCAGCTCCTCAGGGGGCCGGGGAGCCACCTTCTCCAGAGGCTCGGTGGACACTGCCTCCCCGGCCACCTCCCAGGCCTGCAAGGGCCGCTACCTGCCTCCTCCTTGCGCCCCACCCTCAGCTCAGGATGCCAGGACCACTCATCAGGGACACTGCGTGGCCCCGAGGGCGCGTCCCACCAAGCCCTTCTCCACCTGTGACCCGAGTCACGTCCCCCACTGCTGTGGGTGCCCCGAAATCGCCCCAATGTGACGCCAGGAGTTAGGCCTTGTGGAGGCGATCGGGTCACAAGAGGAGCCCTCTCTCTGCTGTCTGCCGCGTGAGGACGCAGCGAGAAGAGGTGTCTGCAGACCCAGCAGCGGCCCTCGCAGGACCCTCACCTCAGCCTCCCAGCCCCCGTCTCGTGCCTGTTCCAGCAGCCGGGCTGCCCATGACACCGGAGCCCCACGGCCTTTCCCAGCCTCTCATGGCCCCGTCGCGCCTCTCTGACTGCTGACGGCCCCCAGACAAGCCGGCCTGGGTACTGTTCCGGAACGCGCCCAAATTCTTCCACACCAATCCTCTGCCCAATGTCCGCAGGTTGCCCCCGCCGCTCCCCCTGCAAAATCCTTCCATTCCCCTGGCTATATGAGCTGCAGGCCCAGAGGCACCTAGCCCAGCACCTGGCACGGGCAGAAGTTGAAGGAGACTTGCCAGCTGGCCTCTGGGACAAAGAGCACTGAATCTGAATGTGACGCCGAGCCTGCTGCCCTTTAGGTGGGAAGGTCCTCACTGCATGGCCTGGAGCCCACGGGAGACTCAGCCAGGGCAAGAGGCAGAGGGCCAAGGTCTAGGCGTGTTCACCACTCCGCCTCTTCCATGGCTTCCTGGTGTGCAGCATGATTTATTTTTAAAGTGCTTAAGTTATGACTTCTAAAGCCAAGGTCACAGCCAGCAGGGCCACGGGGCTCTGGGACCCAGAGGCTTGACAGTGCCACTCTCACCGTACTTCTTGGCCTTGACTTTGTCCACAAGTGCTGCCCCACCCCAGCAGCTGGTGGTTCGTGGGGGCTGGATCTGGAGGGAAGGCCGCGCCGCCCCTACCTGCGCCGGGTCCTGGAAGGCGAACACAGTGGGCACGGCGTTATGCTTCAGGTTCTTACGGTTGCCAAAGGCGCTGAAGCACTCAGGCCTGAAGTGCTCAGAGCAGATGACCGTGTGCTGCTTGGGCTTGAAGTTGCCCCGGCCAATCTTCAGCACCCATTCCTTCAGCAGCTCCGGGCGGCTAAACGGGAACCTGCAGACAAAGGCAGGAGACACGGGGCTCCAGCGAGGCTGACCCAGAACCGCCGGCCCGTGCAATCCTCGCATCGCCACACAGCGTGTTTCTGGACAGCTCTGGAAATGCAATCATCTCACTTTGTTAAATCACACTTAGCCAGGCATAGTGGCGCATGCCTGTACTTTCAGCTGCTTGGAAGGCTGAGGCGGAAGGCTCGCCTGAGCCCTGCAGGTTGAGGCTGCGGTAGCCATGAGCTT
>NW_007246020.1:778814-781092 GCF_000164805.1 Carlito syrichta
GGTCGAGGGTTGCGGTGGCCGGGAGCGGCCACTGCACTCCAGTCTGGGAGACAGAGTGAGACTCTGACTCAAAAAAAAAAAAAAAAAAAAAAATCACACCTAATTTCTGAAAGCTTCCATCATGGTTGTTAACGGCATCCTTGATAGGAAGCCCAGACCACAAACATGGTCAAAGAGCCCGAGTGAGCCGTTTCCAAAGCCACATTGGCCAGGTGCCTTCCTCCAGCCCATCGAGAGCCTGCCTGTGCCTGGCTTTGTTCTTGGTGCTGGGGGTGTTAGGGTCAGAAGCCCACCCTCGAGGAGCCTACATTCTAGAAAGAGAGACTGTGTTTATCAGGTGATGACAGCTGCTATGGAGAATGAGGAGTCGGAAGCCTGGGATAGTCAGGGGAGCCCACCAAAAGGGGTGATGCTGGAGCAGTGACCCAGGAAGGGGAGGGGGAAGCAAGCCACGTGGGCTTCAGAGGGGGCAGCAGAGCAGGCACTGTGTCAGGCAGTCAGAGGCAGGCCTGGCTGAGGCAGCAAGAACGAGAGGCAAAGGGGCCATAGCCACGTGATGCGGGGCCATAGGCAGAAGGGGAGTCCCCGGAGGCTCTGGGGAGAGGCAAGACAACCTGTGACCACCCTGGGTTGCAGCAGAGGGCTCCAGGGCATGGACAGGAAGTGGCCATGAGAGGGCAGATCAGGATGTATTCTTTGTTTTTTGGGGGAGTTTTTTTGAATCCGAGTTCCATTCTAATGCCCAGGCTGGAATGTAGTGACACGCTCATGGCCACCACAGCCTCGACCTGCTGGGCTCAGGCAATCCCTCCGCCTCAGTCTTTCAAGAGGCTAGAACTACAGGCATGCGTTACCATGCCCAGCTTATTTTTTGATTTATCGTAGAGATGAGATCTCACCAAGTTGCCCAGGCCGGTCTCGAACCCCTGAGCTCAGGCAATCCTCTTGCCTCAGCCTCCCAAAGTGCTGGGATTATAGCCATGAGCCACCATGCCTGGCTCAGGGTGCTCTTTAAATTGTCCACGTGCAGGCGGGCACAGGCATCTGGAGATGTCAGTGTGGGGGCCAGCCCTGTACTACCCCTATGCCTGAGTGAGACTGGCATGCTGGGAGCAAGCATGGCTGGGCGCCCTGGGTCCTCGGCTCACATCCTAGGAGCTCCAACACTGGAAACAAGGAGGGTCCAAAAAAGGAGACCCAAGAGGGACACCTGTGACAAAGGAAAAGGGTAGAGAAGCGTGCTAGAGGCCAAGTGGGCAGCGCAATCCAGAGACCAGAGGTCAGTCCTATCAGTGCCCCCCAGGGCACAATTAAGATGACAGAAAATTCTTTCAGGTCTCCTTCCGCTGTGGGAGCTTTTCTGTCTTCTTAATAAATCCTACTTTCTCACCTTCCAAAAAAAAAAAAAAAGGAAGAGGACAGGCCACTGGATTTGACATCTTGAGGCTCTGGTAACTTGACAGGAGAGTGGTGGGTGGGAACGGTTTCAAGAGAGAATGGGGTGAGGCAGAAGGATTGCTTGAGTCCAGGAGTTTAAGACAACAGTGAGCCATAATCAGGTCACTGCACTCCAGCCTGGGCAACAGAGTGAGACCCTGTCTCTATTTAAAAAGCAAAAAAAGAGAGAGAGAGGGGATGGGAGAGGCAACTCCATCCCCAGGTATGTACCCAACAACCCAATGGAAACAGGCACATGCAATGGAAGCCGGGTCCCAGCAAAACTGTCCAGGATGGTCGTATTTGTCATAGCCCAAAGCTGGGGCCACCCAAACACCCTTCAATTGTAGAACAGATAAACGCTGATCTATGCACCCAATGGAGTACCATGCAGCAGCGAAAAGGATCCAGCAAAGGACGCTCAGGAGGGACAACTGTAACAGAAGAGGGCAGAGAAGCGTCCTAAAGACCAAGGGGGTCGAGCAATTCAGAGGCCCGTGGTCTGAAGGAAGACAGGATATGTTCCCCATGGGGAGGTGGGAGGAGGCTGGAAAGGGTCCACTGGGGGACCTCCCGGGAGCTGGTGATGTCCTAATTCACTGGAGATTTCACTTGGTGGAAACTTCTGGGCCGTGCACTTTGACTTGGGCATTTTTCTGCATGTGTGCTAACCGTCAACAAAAGTTTTTTTTAAACAACGGAGTATGATGGGCGGACAGTGCGGGCGGGCGACACGCACAAGCCGCCCCCGCAGCGGAGCTCGAACGCGGCAGCGTCACATGCAGCGGCTGGCGGCCTCCACCGCGCACCCGAGGACGGGTCTCCGGGGCGGGGCAGGGCC
>NW_007246020.1:781437-789242 GCF_000164805.1 Carlito syrichta
CGGCGCGCCCTCCCGGGGTCCCAGCGACCCGCGTCGCCGCAGGGTCGGGCGGGGCCCGGGGCGTCAGGTCAAGGGGCGTCCCGGATCCCGCGCAGGGCCGGACCCCACCCCCAGCCTCGGTTCGGCGCAAGTCTCACCCCAGCTCGCGGAAGCCCGTCGCCCGGCCCCGTCGCCCGGCCCCGCGCTTGGAGGCGCCCCCAAGACTCACGGCCGCTAACCGCCTTGCACAACTGGAAACCAGAGAAAAGCCCAACCTCCAGTTCAGCGTCTAGGGTTTTCAGAGGTGTTACAGAGGTTTCGGCTTCGCTGACGTCACTGGAGAGGTACTGGTGGCCACTGGTTGGTCTCAGATAAGAGGCCAGGCGCAGCTCATCGACAGAACAGCTCAGGCACGGGGAACCCCCCAAGTGTGAAGGGGCATCCCAGGGCAAAGGAGGCTACAGCTTTTTTTCTTTTTGGAGTCGGAGTCTCACTCTGCAGCCCAGGCTGAAGTGCAGTGGCACACTGACGGCCACCGGAACCTCTGCCTGCTCCGCTGCAGGTGATCCTTCCACCTCAGCCTTCCAAGTAGCTGGAACCACAGGCGTGTGCCACCACGCCCGGCAGAGGCTGCAGCTTCTATAATGCAGGCTGACTACTCACTGAGGCTTAAACTAATCCAGAATTTGACATATCGTGAAAGCAGACTCAGACTTGAACTTCATGTGATCTGGTTTGGGAGATGCTGAGGAGAGGAGAAACACGATGGTCCTTCAGCACCGAATGCAAATACCTGAAGCTAGACATGAATCTCAAAGTAGCAATATATTTTATTTACAAAATATACAGTTTCACAGAAACAGCTTCGCTTTATACACATAAACTTTAAAATTACACAGAACCATGTAAACGATGTTAAGTGTCTGGCCTGGCCAAAGCCGATGGGAGGGGCCTGCTTTGGGGATATCTTTCCCTCCCCTCACTTCACTAGCCACCAACCAGGAGCCCCTAGATGGGTCATGCCTAATTTGCATAAGAAGCTGATTGCAGCCGCCCAGCTCAATCTAACACAAAAACCAAGGTGTCTGCTTTCTTAGACACCACCCACAGCAATAGATCTGTTAAAAGAACAAAAATGCAATCAAGGAAACAGAAATCGAGATGAATATCAAATGAATTCCAGAGGCATCGAACCTTCTAGCCCAAATCGTCAGGTTTGGTAGTTCCACTCTAAAAATCACGCCTGTTCTTAAATGCACTTTTAAAATTGTGGAGTTTTGTTTTTTTTTGTTTTTAAAGAAGAAAAACACTTTGGAACTTTGGTTATTCTCTTGGTGAAGACACTGAACAGGCATGTCACGGGGCAGTTCTTTGGCAAATTCCTCTCCAACGTGTCCTACATGTTGGCCCTGGTCAGAGCCAGACAAGTATCTGGAGAGGTTGTTTCTAAACCAGCTTACTATTTTTCTCTACAGAAGAACTTCTCCCTTGGGGATCTTCACAATAAACTGGGTTTCAGAAACCATTTCTATTTTTGCATTAACATAAGCAACAGAATTTTTAAAAAATAAGACAGTTGGCTGGACAAGTATGAAAGATTCTAGGACAAACATGGGTTCTGATTAGCCAAATTCTGGTTCAAGCCCCTTGGTGCATCAGTGAGAAAACGTGGGAAGAGTCTGCTGGTAGCCTGGAACAAAGATGCCACATGAAGGTGAAGCCCCAACAAGGAGACTGCAGGCCCATCCCGCTGCAAATAAACATGACCAACTTGGGCATTCTTCCCTTCCTATTCCTTACAAGAAACAATGCTTATGAAAACATACCTATCCATTTACAAAACTTTTTGAGAACAAGTACTTGACTGCAGAAGAGCAATGTCAATTTCAGAGAAAGCTGAAGGCTTCTTCTCCCCCTTGCCCCAGAACCACCAGTGTTTCGAGGTACACTGCCCTCGAGCAGAGTTCTGGGGGGGCTTCTGGAGCAAACTCCCTGGTTTCTCCAGAGCTGTCGTTCGGAGGGCTCCCTGGTCCAGGATCCTAGTCGAGATCTGAGGAACTCTGCACAGCTCAATGCTACATTCCCAAGGCCCATGTTACCCTATCAAACACTCACCAACTCAAACCAACAAAAAAGGCTTCAAGACCTAAACCTGGCCCCATGGAAGCTGCAGGCCAGCCTGTACAGAGGACACACCAAGAATCACCCATGGGAGAAGACTCTCCCAATCTTCCTTTAGCCTTTATTTAGAGGACACCACACAGGTCCCAGTGATTGCCTAATCTGTATGGTGCTACCAGAATAAGATGGGGGAAGAGACAAGGAGAGAACCTCTCGCACTTGAAACAGCGTACCTGGGCCCAACCGGGACCTCATTCACTGACTGAGAGAGAGAGGGCCCTCAGCAAGAAATCGGCCAATGCTTTTGGCTGTATCGTGCAAAAAGACAGGTTTTTTACATCGTGCAAAACAGGAAACTGAGTTATGAACACAGGCCACCTCAACCCAACCAACCCCCTTTCCAGAGAAGTGGGCACATTGTCCCTTTTGACAAACAGAAGGAAATCTAAGAACCATGAGCTAGCCCACCGCCCCAGGGCTCCTCAGGGAGCCAGCAGCTCCCACGAACCAACAGGCAGCACTGGGGCAGCCAGAGGGCAGGCCACTCAGCGGGGGCCACTCGGGTGGCTGCTATACAGACACTTTTGGTAAAAGACGCAACACGCGAGAAAAAGCCTACACATATGGCTGTCCGTGAAGAGGCTGGGGACAACGAACACCTCTCCTCTGTCGACACAGTGGAAGCAGGAGCAACAGCTAGCACTGGTTCCGACCGGCAGGAATTGTTTAACAAAGACAGCAAAAACTCACAACTACCACGTACCCTCATTTGCAGCTGAGCCATACCCACTGCCCATGGGCATCCAGTCTACCTCCACTGCAGAGAACACGGCTCTGGCAGCAGGTTTGGCCAATGAAGGTTTTATTCGGTCACCGGCTATATACAGCTCTACCCAGGACAGCCGTCCTTTGCTTAGGCACCTGAATGGCAGGGATCTGCCTGCACCAGAGCTGAGAGTTCTGTGCTCAACTAAGAGAGGGGCCAAGAAGCCCACCGTCCCTTCTGACTCCTCCTCGCCAGCCAGCAGTCAGTCCAGAAACAGCTTCCGGGAGCCCATGCGGGAGCGGTTGGAACGACGGATGTCAAACTTGGAGTCCCGGCACTTTTGGCAGACAAACACTTCCGGAACATTGGATTTCCGGATTTTTGCACAGGACAGATGGATCCAGGTGTGGCACTCATTACACTCTATCATGGGGCGGCCTGCAAATGGCTTCATGCAGAAGCAGGTGACGAGGTCCCAGGAATCATCATCTGGAAGGAAGGACAAGTATGACAGGAGGGAAGAAAACTTTCCAGGAAGCAGCTCCTCCAAGGAGCGCATTTTGAGGAAACCTGGCACTCAACAGACAAAATTGCTTTCAACTTGCACTTCATGCTGATCCTTCTCGCTCCAAAAATGCAGTAAATGCACAAAAAAGGACACCAAAATGCGTGCTAACCAGGTACTACCCAGGTAGTGTTAATGTATGAGCTATCCGGTTTCTGTCAGCTGAGGTTTGTCTAGGAACACCAGCGGTGATCAGCCCAGCCCTTTCCTAAACATCTTGTACCCAGCTTCCTGCACTTTCTTCCTGGGGGGGGGTGTGTGCTGCACACTGCTGGCCCACTCCACAGAAGGAACAGGAAAGGACCCTCTCTTCTCATGCCTACCCCCAGCTTCTCCATCCCCAGGGGACACTCACCAGAGTCCACCATGATGTCCTCGTCGTTGCCAGTGCTGTCCTCATCCCGGAACACCACCTGCTTGCCCTGCCGGACGATAGTCCGTTTGCCTTCAGTTTTTATTTCTTTGACCTGATCAGGTGACACAGTGGCACAAGACCCACTAGAGGGAGTGTCGGAGTCCCAGCCCGAGCAGGGGTCGCCGCGGGCCTGGGGGATGTCCTGCAGGGTGGGACTGGCGGGGGTCTCTGCGTACGGGTCGGCGGCCTCCAGCTTCAGCAAGCCGCCCCTGTAGCCCTCCTTCGCTGGCGCGTCGCTGTCCCGGCGCTTCCTCTTCTTCTTCTTCTTCAGCTTGTCTGTCTTCTTTCGGTCCAGCAGGAAGTTGCTGGGCTTGGCTCGCTGCAAGAGGGTGGGCTGCAGGTGGCTAAAGCAACGGTCGGAGACCGGCAAAGGCACGGAGGACGCCATGTCGGTGAAGCCCGCGTCCCAGCCATCACTGTCGATGGTACCGGCGGTGCTGTTGGCAGGGCTGGGGCTGCTCCGCAGAGGGAGTTCCTGAAAGGACAGAGGCAGAGAGGGCGGGTTCTGGTTACTGGGGTCAGGCCCTGGTGATGACAGCCAGCCCCTAGCAGAGTGACCCCAGCCCACAGCGGCCAGATAGCCGTCTGGAGATGTATCTGCCCAACCTTGAGCCTCTTGTCTCTCATGGGCCTCACACGTGAGGACCAGCATCACAGGAGGTTTGATGTGACCCCAGAAGGGGAGAACCCACCTCCCCCGCTGAAGCCTCAGCCCCATCCCAGGGCTGGGAAACGAGTCGATGTCCAGTCGGCACCCGTGGAGGGAAATGCTGCCAAGGCCCTCCCGGATGCTCTTCTCTTTCCCTGCCTCAAAATCACTCCTTCCACTTGCCCTCCCAAGAGAGACCTTTTTTAATTAAGTGAATTTAAATGAGTTTTGAGGATTTCCTGATGTGCTTCTCTAAAAACTGGAGACATCTGGCCAGGTTTGGTGGCTCGGCCTGTAATCCCAGCACTTTGAGAGGCTGAGGCAAGGGGATTGCCTGAGCCCGCAGGTTCAAGACCAGCCCCGGAAACTTGGTGGCACCTTGTCTCTACAATAAATCAAAAATTAGCTGGGTGTGGTAGCATGCGCCTGTAGTTCTGGCTACTTGGAAGGCTGAGATGAAAGGATTGCTGGAGCCGTGGCCATTGAGTGTGCTTGCACTCCAGCCTGGGCAACGAAGTAAGACTCCAACTCAAAAAAATAACCATAATAAAAAACCGGAGACTTCTCAAAATATTGCAAAATCAAAGTAAGTAATTATTGCCCCAAAGCAGTATGCTAAATGCTAGGGTTGCTTCAGATCACTCAGGCGTCTTATCTGCAAACAGCAGCAACACTCTGCTTGGTATGAAGCAGGCACAAGCCACCTATGCAGCACGTGGACACATAAGCCCCCGTCAGCTTTCTGCCTCCTAGAAAGACAGGATTTTGGGATTTTGACCCTAATACAACGGGACCAAGGCCCCTGAAGTTTGAGTACCACAATAGCTGTTTCACAATCCTACCCCTTTTCAGCAAGGTAAAAAAAATCTCTTCATCTACACAGGATTTTAGCCATGAGTCCCTGAAGACTGATAACATGTTGTACAAGTGACCGGAAGGCGGCGGGACAGGCAGGGTGTATGCCTGGAGTCCACCATCTGGTTGAACCCCAAACTCCACCATAAATTAGTCGGTGGTTCCCTTTGTGTGCCTCGGTGTCCTTGTCTTTAAATTGCACAACGAGGCAGGAGGAGCACTTGAGTCCAGGGGCTGTGGTGAACCCCCATCAGGCCACTGTACTCCAGCCTGGGTGGGTAACAGAGTGAAACTTTGTCGCAAAAATAAATTAAATAAATTTTGAGAGCCAGGCTTGGTGGCTCAAGCCTGCAATCCCAGCACTTTGGGAAGCAGAGAAGAGAAAAGTGCCTGAGCCCAGGGGTTCGAGACCAGCCTGAGCAACTTGGCAATACCTCATCTCTACAATAAATCAAAAATTAGCAGGGCATGGTGGTGTGCACTATAGTTCCAGCTACTTGGAAGGCTGAGGTACAAGGATCGCCTGAGCCCAGCAGGTCGAAGCTGCGGTAGCTGTGAGCGTGCCATTGCACTCTTGCCTGGGCGACAGAGTGAGACTCTAACTCAAAATAAATAAATAAATTTTGAAAAAAATAAATTAGGGATAAAAAAAATAGTACCTGCCTCACAGCATTATAAGGGCCAAGCACAGTGTGTGGCCATAGTAAATTCAATAATGACTAGCCGTTATTAAGAGCAAGCAGATAGCAAACACGATATTTGTGACTAAGCTCTGAAAGTTCATTAATCCATTGCTAGACAAGCTTACATTTTCCACTGGAGTTTTGGAAATCGCTTCCCAGGCTGGGCTCAGTGGCTCAGCCTGTAATCCTAGCACTTTGGGAGGCCGAGGCAAGTGGATTGCCTGAGCCCACAGGTTCGAGACCAGTCTAGGCAAATTGGCAAGACCTCATCTCTACAATAAATCAAAAAAAAATTAGCTGGGTGTCAATAAATCAAAAAAAAATTAGCAGTAGGTCAATGCTTATAGTTCCGGCTACTTGAAAAGCTGAGGCAGAAGGACTGCCTGAGCCCAGTAGGCCAATGCTGGGTCGGCTGTGAGAGTGCCACTGAACTCCAGCCTGTCGATGGAGTGAGACTCCAACTCAAAAAGAAAAAGAAAAAAAGAAAGAAACCACTTCTCTAGCTAATTTAAGTTCCCAAGAAAGAGACTGCTGCCAGACTATGGCCTGAGGTCATCACCAGGGAACCCTTCCAGATCCCCCCCCTCAGGGCCCACCAGCCTGCAGGGAAGGCGCACATGTGGCTGCCTAGAAGGGTCTAAAAGGTCAGAAGATTACCTCCTTCGGATAAGGGATGTAGCCAGCATAGGCCAAGACGAAGGTACAGAATTTATTGAAGTCTTCCACGGTCCTGCGCCTCTTGTAACTGGGGGAATATTCCTGGGGACAGGAGAGAAAAGGGATCATGTTGGAAGGAGACGCTTCTGGACGGGCTCACAGAAACAAAGAGCAGCAAGCTGGGGCTCTCACTGTCAACCACTCAAAAAATACACTGTTCGATTTACACAATTTAGAAACAAGGTAAGTTAAGTTCAGGTCAAGAAATATCACTGTTTTCAGAAAGTTTGAAAGAAACGTGTTAAGACTTTATGCCAAGAACACTGGGAACCTGGCTGGGAGATAACAGCGTGGACAAAAACTTTTTTTTTTAGCTCTTGTGGCATTTTCTGACCTTATCTATGAGTCCCTGCAGGTCTACCAGGACCTCTGATAACTACTTTTTAGTTACAGATTTTCCATTTCGAATACAAACTCCTGCTATAGCTGTCACTGAAGTATGTAAAGTGATTTCAAAAATCGATGACTTCTTACCTCCCAGAACTATCAAGCCTGGCACCTGGAGCTGAACCCCACCTGACCCTGCGCAGCCAGGGCTGCCGGACACTCCTGCTCAGAGGGTCGCCTATCGGGAGCCAAACACCCAAACATTTCCTAACTTACAAAATAAACTAGAAGCCTTCCGGCTAGGCTCAACCGCACGTTTAACGCGGAATGCTAGAGGTTTCAGTCTGTGGGTCCTATCCCGTTCGATCTAGAAACACCCTTACTCAGACGGGATCTGCGGAGAGCCACACGGGGAGAGCCAGCCCTCTTGCTCCCGAGAAAACAACTGCGCTTTACTGCCTGTATTCGACTGGCACGTTTGCTGAGGATTTCTTTGAGCGCTTTATCACCCCCAACCCCACCCCCCGCTCAGGGGCTCGGTGAACCTTTCCACAGCTTGGGGCCCACCGCCGGCTCGGTGGAAAGCAGCAGGGCTGGGGGGGACACGAGTCCCGGGCCCGCCCACCCCCCGCGGGGCGGGAAGCGCCGCGAGGCCCGCAAGTTTTCTCCCGGCGTCCACTTTTTAAAGACTCTTCCCAACTGGGCTGGCAAACCACCCACTCCCCAAC
>NW_007246021.1:0-93721 GCF_000164805.1 Carlito syrichta
CTGGGATAAGTAGGCTGAGCCCCCAAGTCCGGCCTTGATCCTCGGTCAAAAAAAGCGAGAAGGCATGGTGCAGTAGACCATGCCTGGAATCACAGCACTCTGGGAGGCCAAGTCAGCAGTATCAATGCAGCCCAGAAGCCAAAGGCCAGTCAGGGAAATGCAGGAAGATCTTGTTTCTGCACCATCTGAACAGGGTGTCTGGGGTCGAGGTGCCCATCATGCCAGCCAATATGCAGGCTGAGGTGAAGAATCACAGGAGCCTGTGATTTCAAGGCTGGCGGTGAATGACGGTCAGGTCTCGGAGCCCCAGTCTGTACCACAGAGCCAGACCCTGCCTCCAAAAACATCAGATTCATAGACAGATTCTCAACTGCGCATGGTTTGTTCACAGGGCGACTGGCTTTAGAGCCAGAAAAAAAGGGATTGGGGAAAAGAAACATCCCTGGGTAAGGGACGCCTTCCTGGACTTTATATCAGAAGGTCCTTGTTGCTGAGTTGGAGCATCGTCTGCCTGGGGCACATTTCTGACTTTGGAGAAGAGAGCTGGCAGACACCTGGTAGGGAGCCTCAGGAATTCCCACACCAAAGTGGGGACAGCCATTTTGGGTATGAGGCTGGAAGGTGCCGAGCTTGGGGAACCCTCACACGTGGGGGGCAGGGGTAAGAACTCAGGGCAGAAGCATTGTAGGAGAATGGATTTCTTTCTTTCTTTCTTTCTTTCTTTCTTTCTTTCTTTCTTTCTTTCTTACCTCACTACGTTCCCCAGGCTGCTCTAAAACACCCCAACTCGGGCCATCCTCTCAGCCTGGGCCTCCAAAACTGCTGCAATCACAGGCTTTCCATTTGGGCGACATCTGGGTCTTCATGCTTGCTCTTGATCTCTGGGCTGGAAGCGATCCTCCTGTTGAGGCCTGTCCTCACCCTAAAATATCTGGGTTTTGCTTTGGGTTTATGTGCTGGCTTGCTGTGGTGACCAGACTGATTTAGAGCTCCCAGGCTCTGGCCATCTTCCCATCTCGGCTTCCCCAAGTGCTGAGGAGACAGGCGTGACTTGTTTGGCCATCCCTACCCCCCGAATGTTTGAGAGTCACGCCCTCCCTTTCACCGAGTTGTCCCCTGGGAGGATCAAGTGGGTCAACCCTGGGGAACAAGGCAGGCGGAGGGATGGCCGACCCTGTGGAGATACACCCCTGTGACAGGTTCTCCTCTTGGGCAGGCTTAGCAGATGACTCTGACTGCCCTATTTGATGCCGGGGTCGTCTGAAGGGAGTGGGCCTCGCAGTGGGCCTCCGAGAGGGGTGTGAAGCCTGAACTTGGGGACTCAAGTTTGTCACCTGGTGATTTGGGAGGCTGAGGCAAGAGGATGGCATGATCTCCCGCCTTCGAGACCAGCCCAGGCACCTTGGCGATACCTTGTCTCTACAAGAAACAAAAAAAATGAGTAGAGAGTGATGGCACATGCCTGTCTTTCCAGCCACTTGGGAGGTCACAGCAGGATGATCACCTGAGCACAGCCGGTGGGGGCTGCAATGACCGAGTGTGAGCCCCTGTGCTCCATCCTGGGTGACAGAGTGGGATTTCAACTCAGAATAATAATACCAACCACAACCACCACAACCACTGGTCAATCAGGGGCTCAGCTGGAATCCTGGTCCTTCGAGTGTGAGGTGAGTGGACAGCCTGAGCCTGTGGGTACCAGACCAGCCCAGGACCTGGGGTTCGACCTTATCTCGGCCATCAAAAATATATCAAAATATTAGCTGGGCATGATGTTGCAGGCCTGTTGTTTCAGCCACTTGGGGGGACGAGGCAGGAGGATTGCCTGAGCCTTGCAGGTGGAGTCCGTGGTGGTCATGAGCTAGCCCCTGCATTCCAACCTGGGTGACAGAATGGGGTTCCAACTCCAAACAATAATTCTACCACTGCCACCACCCCTGTCACCTACTTTGAGGAGTCATCCTCACGGATGGGAAAGGAAAAGGCACTTTCCCACATGTTGATCACCAGAGGTTTCAAAGGTAGCCACTGGGCACATCTGTCCTGCACCTTCAGCCTGCCTCTACCCTCCACACTCGTGCCCCATGTCAAAGATGTGTGTAAGCTCATGGAACAGATGGCCCCAAGGTAGGGTGGTCTTCAGGCACTGAGCGTACAATGGGCCACCACGAATGACATGATTTTTGGCTTCTTTCGCCAAGATCAGGTCTGCCCACTACACCTGGGCTGGTCTCCGAAAACTGGGCCTCAGGCAACCTCCCGCCATGATCTCCCGCCAGGAGCTGGGCTGACGGCCTTGGGCCAGGGTGCCTGGCTTGGACTCACATGTTCTGTCGGTGGGGGAAGGACTGAGGGCAGAAGATTTGCAGGAGAATGGATTTCTTTCTTTCTTTCTCTCTTTATTTCTTTCATTTCTTTCCTCACGAGGTTGAACACAGGCACATGCTATCTGCTACCACAGCCTCCACTGTCTGGGCTCTGGTGATCCTCCTGTCATGGCCTCCTGAGTGCCTGAAAAGAGAGGTGTGCACAAACACACTCAACTCACTTTTTTGGCTTCTTGCAGGGAAGAGGTCTCACCAAGGTGCCTGGGCTGGTCTCGAACACAGGGTATCAGGTCATCCTCTCGCCTCAGCCTCCCAGAGTGCTGGGATGAAGGGGTGAACTCATGCCCCTGGTCTCCACACCACTTTCAGAAACCCACTGGGAAGCCCACTCCCTAATGACGATGTAGGATCCCAGAGAGGGCAGCTAGATTCTCCCGCCAAGCCCTCCCCTTGTGGAGCACCTGGCTCAGGGGTATGTCTCCTCCAGGGTGCCTAACATTCCACCTGGCTCATTTCCCAGGGTGGACCTGCTCGCTCCTCCCAGGTGCCAACACGAGGAAAGGGATGGTGTGACTCTCAAACCTTCGGGGGACAGAGATGGCCGGGCAACTCACGTTTGGCTCCTCAGCACTTGGGGAGGCCGAGACGGGAAGATGGCCAGAGTCCAGGAGCTCGAGACCAGCCTGGACACCATAGCAGGCCCACACCTTGTCCCCAAGCAAAACCCAGAGTACCTTGGGTGAGGGCAGGCGTCCATGGGAGGATTGCTTCCAACACAGATTTCAAGACCAGGCAGGAAAACCAGGATGTCATCCAAATGGAAAGCATGTGATTGCAGCAGCTTGGGAGGCCCAGGCCGAGAGCATGGCCAGTTAAGCAATTTGAGAGCAGAGTGGTCAACATAGTGAGGAAAGGAAAGAAAGAAAGAAAGAAAGAAAGAAAGAAAGAAAGAAAGAAAGAAAGAAAGAAAGAAAGAAAGAAAAGAAAAGAAAAGAAAGAAATCCATTCTCCTGCAAACCCTGCCCTCACTCCTTCGCCCCTCTGCCCCAGCACAAGTGAGGGAACCCCAAACTCGGCACCTTCCAGCCCCAACTCCCCCAATGTCTGCCCCTGCTTTGGTGAATGAGTTCCTGAGGCTCCCTGACTGGGTTCCTGCTGGCTCTCCTCTCCTAGGTTAAAAATTTGCCCCAAGCAGTCCAAAGCTCTGATTCAGCAAAGAGGACCTTACACAAAGAAATACCAGGGTTATATCCCTCACCCAGGGACATCTATTTCCCCCAATCCCATTTTTCCTCACTCTAAAGCCAGTCACCCTCTGAACACACCACGTGCAGTTGAGAATCTGTGTACAATTCAGATGTTTTTGAAAACAGGGTCTGTCTCTGTGGCCCAGGCTGGGGCTTGGGGCACAACCGTCAATCACCACCAGCCTTGAAATTGCGAGCTCTGACAGTCCTCCCCCCTCAGCCTCCAGAGTGACCAGGATGACAGGCACATCATCCCCAGAACCCCTGTTTGGATGGGTGCAGAGATGGGGGTCTCCCTGCATGGTCTGGCCTGGCCTATGGCTCCTAGACTCCTGCCAACTTTCCACCTCAGCCTCCCAGAGTGCTGGGATTCCAGGTGTGGGCCACTGCACCAGACCTTCTGGTTCATTTTCGATGAAGAATCGAGATTGTGCTTGGTCGCTCAGCTTCATGATCCCAACACTTTGGGAGTCCAAGGCCAGCTGCCGGCCTAAGCATGCAGTCTGAGACCAGACCGGGCACCTCGGCGAGACCTGGTCTCTAACCTCCATCCTAAATGAGCCATGTGTGGTGGCATGTGCCTGGTGTTCTGACTCCTCGGAAGGCAGGGGAAGGCTTGCTGGAGCCCGGCGGTCAGAGGCTGCAGTGGCCAGGAGAAAGCCATCACCCTCCAGCCTTGGCAACAGAGTGAGACTCCAACTCAGAAAAAAAGGAAAAAGAAGAACAACATTCATTTGTGTATGGTGTTTAGATCATCGTGAACAGACAGAGTTCATGTGGCAAGGAGGCCCCAGCTTGGGCCTAGAGTTCCCAAAAGACCCTTGATTGGCAGACAGTGGGGATGTGGCTTTGGGAGGCCAAGATGGGGCACCACTGGAGCCTTGAAGTTCGAGACCAGCCTGGGACACATAGCGAGACCCCATCGTGCCACGGAATGCAAACAATGATGTCACAGTTGGTGGTGCACCTAGTCCCAGCTGCACGGGATGCAGTGGATTCCCTTGTGTTGCCCCGGCTGATAGGACATGCAAGTCCATGTCAGGCACCATAGCTCATGGCCATCACCCCTGTGCCCTTGGAGGCCGAGGCGAGAGTCTTCCTGAGACCAGGGGTTAGAGACTAGCCCAAGTGACCTGGCCAGACCTCGTCTCAGTGAGAGGTCCCAAAAATTGAGTCAGACGTGGTGGACCCAGGACTCCTAACTGCTTGGCTGCCGAGGAGGGAGGACCACCTGAAACATGGATGTTGAGGCTCTGGGAGCCACGATCATGCCACTGTGCCCCAGCCTGGTCAACAGAGACTCTGGTGACAAAAAAGACCCCTCCACGTGTGTCATGACAGGTGTCCATGGCTCACCAGGGAAAGGTCCGCATTGGCGGGGAACATTGGAGTGATCGGGGAGGAAGGGGGCATCCCCCCATGCAGAAATGGCAGACAGGGCACCCAAAACCTGGGATGGCCACATCAATGCTGGACCACATTAATCGCTCTGTGCCCAACAGCCACCCAAGCTTGGGGTCGTCTGTTCCATGAGCTCACACACATCTTTGCTGTGGCACACGTGTTTGGAGAGTGGAGGCATGTGTTCTGGGGTGCTTGGCCGAAGACACGGAATGGATGTGACTGGTGGACCCCTTTGAAACCTCCCACGAACAACAGGCCAGAAAGTGCCATTTCCTCTTCCATCCCTGAGGGTGATACCTCACACTAGATGGCAGGAGTGGTGTTGTTATTGGTGATGGTGATTATTATTATTTGAGGTCTTAATCCCACGCTGTCACCCAGATCAGAGTACATGGGCACGCACCGCAGACCCCACCTGCCAGGCCTAGGTGATCCTCTTGCTTCTTCCCCCAGAGAGGCTGGAGCCACAGGTCTCCACTACCATGCCCGGGAAATTATTGGATTTATTTTTGATGGCTGAGATGAGGTATCTCCCTGTGTCCTGGGCTGATATTGAACCCACAGGATCAGGCCATCCACTCTCCTGGGCCTCCGAAGGGGCAGGAGCCCCTGAGCCCATCCGGTGGAAGTGGTGCTGATTGTGGTTGATATTATTATTCTGAATTGGAGTCCCACTGTGGCACTCAGGCCAGGGTGCAGGAGTCCACTCTCACCCACCAAGGCTTCCACAGGCTGGGTCCCAGAAATCCTCACGCTCAGCCTTGTGAGTGACCAGAATGACAGGCATGTGCCACCATGCTCAGCTCATTTTTTGGATTCTTGTAGAGAGGAGGTATTGCCAAGGTGCCCGGGCTGGTCTCACACCTGGGTCTCAGGCTATCCTCTCACCTTGGCCACCCAGAGTGACAGGATGACCGGCGTGAGCCCCGGCACCCGGCCTCTAAACACTTACAGTGGCACCACTGCGAGACCTGCTCCCTTCTGACATCCCAGGACCTCAGACTGTGTGGCCAGAATGGCCCAATGAGCCCTTCTCCGTGGGGAGCACCAGGTGCAGGGGTGTGTCTCCACTGGGGTGCCCACCCCTCCACCTACATCATTCCCTGAGTGAACCAGTTCGATCCTCCTAGGGGCTGCCTCGGTTAAAGAGTGGGCATGACTCTCAAACCTTCAGGGAGATGGGTATGGTAAGATGACTCACGTCTGTCTCCTTGGCAGTTGGGGAAGCCGAGAAGGGAAGATGGCTGGAGATTGGGAGCTCGAGAACAGGCTGGACAGCATAGCAAGCCCCCACCTCGACCCCAAGCAAAACCCAGAAAAACTTGGTTGAGGGAAGGTCTCCGAATGAGGATAATCTCTGGTCCAGAGTTCAAGACTAGGCAAGAAGACATGGATGTCGACCAAATGGAAAACCTGTGATAGCAGCATTTTTGGAGGCCTAGGCCAAGAGGATGGCCTGAGTTGGGTGGTTTGAGAGCTTATTGGGCAACCTAGTGAGGAAAGAAAGGAAAGAAATAAACAAAGATAGAAAGAAAGAAAGAAAGAAAGAAAGAAAGAAAGAAAGAAAGAAAGAAAGAAAGAAAGAAAGAAAGAATCAATTCCCCTGCAACCTTCTGCCCTCAGTCCTTTCCACCAACTCTCAAATGTGAGGGTTCTCCAAGTTCAGCACCTTCCAACCCCAACCCTCCGAATGGCTTCCTCCACTTTGGTTTGGGAGTTCCCGAGGTTGCCTGATCATGTTCCTGCTGGCTCTCCCCTCCAAGGGGAGAAATGTACCCCAGGCTGGTTAACACTCCAATTCGGCAACGAGGACCTTCCACCAAGAAATACCAGGTACTCATCCCTCACCCAAAGACATTTCCTCCTCAGCAATCCCATTTTTCCAGACTCTAAAGCCAGTGGCCCTGTGAACACACCATGCGCAGTTGAGAATTTGTGTAAGATTATGATGTTTTCGAGACAGGGTCTGGCTCTGTGTCCCAGGCTGAGCCCCGGGAACATGACCTTCGTTCACTGCCAGCTTCCAAATCACAGGCTTTGCTGAACCCCCAGTCTCACCTCTGGAGTGTCATGGACGAGGGGCACCACGACCCCAGAACAACTGTTTGAATGGGTTGTGGAGATGGGGTCTGCCTTCATGACCCGGGCTGGCCTTGGGCTCCTTGGCTCCAGCCATCCTCCTGCCTCAGCCTCCGAAATTGCAGGTATTCCAGGCGTGGACTGCCACGCCAGGCCTTCTGTTTCATTTTCAACAAAGGATTGAGGCCAGGCTAGAACTCAGCCTCATCATTCCAGCACTTTAGGAGGTCGAGACCAGCAGCCGACCCAAGCCCACGGGCCAAAATCCGCCTGGGAAACACAGCAAGACCTCTTCTCTACCCTCCATCTCAAATGAGGTGGGCGTGGTGGCATGCTCTTGTCATTATGGCTCCTCAGAAGGCAGGAGAAGTCTTGCTAGAGCCCAGCAGGCAGAGGCTGCAGTGGCCAGGATCGAGCCATCACCCTCTAGCCTAAGTGACAGAGTGAGACTCTGACTCAAAGAATAAAAGGAAAAAAGAAAAAAAAAAAGAAGAGCATTCAGTTGTGTATGGAGTTGGGATCATCGTGAGCAGATAGAGATCATTTGGGAAGGAGGCCAAAGCCTTGTTCCTAGAGTTCCCGAAAGATGGTGGATTGACAGACAATCTGGCTGTGACTTTGGGAATCTGAGTCGGGGGATCACTGGAGCCTGGGAGTTCAAGGCCAACCTGGGTCACATATAGAGACCTCATCGCTCCCCGGAATGCAAATACTGGAGTTGTGCATGGTGGTGTCCATGGTCCTGGCTACACGGGATGCAGTGGCCTCCATCCTAGAGCATTCCTTTTCATCGCCCCTGCCAACAGAACATGCGAGTCCAGGCTGGGCACTGTGGCTCACATCTATCAGTCCTGTGCCCTGGGAAGCTGAGGCAAGAGGCTGTCTGAGAAGGGGTCAAAGACCAGCCTAGGTAATATGGCCAGGCCTCGTCTTAGTGAGAATTCCCCAAAATCGAGTCAGACGTGGTGGCCTCCGGAGTTCTGGCTGCTCAGGGGCCAAGGCAGGAGGACCACCTGAGCCCCACAAGTTGAGAACCCCAGGAGCCACTATTGTGTTGCTGTTCCCCAGCCCAGCTGATGAAGACTCCAGCACCAAAAACAGGCCTCCCACCTGCATCATGACGTGTGTCCTAGGCTCCCAGGGAGAGGTCTGCCTGGGTAGGGGAGGATGTAGTGACCAGGAGAGGAAGGGGTCCTCCCTCCACCCAAAGGTGGCAGACAGGGTGACCAGAACTTGGGCAGGTCATGATATTGCTGGACCGTCTTGAATGCTCTGTTCTTGAACGGCCACCCTCTCTGGGGGTCATCTGTTCCTTGAGCTTAAATGCCTCCTTGCCGTGGGGCACATGTGGAAGGTGGAGACAAGCCTTCAGTGGCACATTGTTGGAGGCACAGGCCAGACTTGTCCGGTGGCCACCTTTGAAACCTCCTGTGAATGACAGGCCTGAAAGTGCCTTTAACTTTCGTATCCCTGAGGGTTAATCCTCGCTTTGGGTGGCAGGATTGGTGGTGGTGGGGGTGGTGGTGGTGGTTGGTATTATTATTCTGAGTCGGAGTCCCACTCTGATGCCCAGGCCTGAGTGCAGTGACCCACTCTCTGACACCACAGCCTACACTGGCTGGGGTCCAGCAAATCCCCTGAAGCTGCCTCCCGAGGGTGCAGAACTACAGGCATGCGCCAACATACTCAATTCCTTTTTATGCTTCTTGTAGTGATGGCTTTTTGCCACAGGGCTCAGGCTGGTCTTGAACACGGGGGTTCAGGCCATCCTCTCACCTCAGCCCCCCAGAACACTGGGATGACAGGTGTGAGCACCCATGCCCAGCCTCCACACCCCTCTCAGGGTACCAACATGAGGCCCACTCCCTTCCAACGAACCTGGACCCTGGAGAGGGCCACCAGAGTCACCCACTGAGCCCTCCCCAGGAAGAGCATCTGGTGCTGGGGGGGTGTCTCTGCTGGGGCACCCACCTCTCTGCCTGACTCATTCCCCATGATGGAACCACTCGTTCCTCCCAGGGACCATCCCCAGGAAAGTGAGGGGATGACTCTCAAACATTTGGGGCAGCCAGGACAACCAGATATCTCACACCTGTCTCCTCAGCATTCTGGGAGGTCGAGACGGGAAGATGGCCAGACCCTGGGAGCTCAAGACCAGGATGGACACCATAGCAAGCCCCTGCCTCTACCTCAAGCAAAACCCAGAAAACATTGGGTGAGGGGAGGTCTCGGCAGGAGGATCCCTTCTGACCCAGAGTTCAATACCAGGCAGGAAGACCACGATGTCTAACAAATGAAAAACCTGTGATTGCAGCAGATTGGGAGACCCAGGCCGAGAGGATGACCTGAGTTGGCAGTTTGAGAGCAGCCTGGGCAACATAGTGAGGGAAGAAAATGAAGAAAGAAAGAAAGAAAGAAAGAAAGAAAGAAAGAAAGAAAGAAAGAAAGAAAGAAAGAAAGAAAGAAAGAAAGAAAGAAAGAGAAAGAAAGAAACAAACAAACAAAGAAACAAAGAAAGAAACAAACAAAGAAAAGAATGAAATTCATTCTCCTGCCAACGGTCTGCACTATGTCCTTTCCCCCCCCACACCCCAACATGTAAGCAATCACCAAGCTTGGCTTCTTCCAGGCCCAACCACCCAAATGGCTGCTCCCATTTCGTGTGGGAGTTCCTGAGGCTCGTTGGCCAGGATCCTGCCGGCACTCCTCTCTGAGGTGAGAAATGTGCCCCAGGCAGGCCAACCCTCTGACTCGACAATGAGGACTTTCCAAGAAATGCCAGGGACACATCCCTCACCCAGGTACATTTCTTCTCCCCCATTCTCATTTTTCCTGGCTCTAAATCCAGTCATCCAGTGAACACACCACATGCAGTTTAGAATTGTATGATTCTGATGTTTTTGGAGACAGGGTCTTGCTCTGTGGCCCAGACTGTGGCCTGGGATCATGACCGCCATTCACCACCAGCCTCAAATTTGCAAGACCCGGTGCTCCCATCTCAGCCTCTGGATTGGCTGGGACGACTGGCACCTCGACCCCAGATCCCATATTGTTGTGGGTGAGGTGATGGATCTCCCTGCATGGTCAGGGCAGGCCTAAGTCACCTGTGCTCCAGCCATCCTCCCACCTCGGACTTCCAGATCTCTGTGATTCCAGACATGGTCGACCACACCAGGCCTTCTGGTTCATTTTTGACAAAACATCAAGGCTGGGCTTGGAAGCTCAGCCTCATCATTCCAGTGCTTTGCAAGGCTGAGGCCAGCAGCCAGCCTGAGCCCATGGGTCGAGACCCACTCAGGCATCTCAGTGAGACCTCGTTTCTACTGTCCATCCCAAATGAACTGGGTATGGTGGAGTGCAACTGTCATTCTGGCTCCTTGGAAGGCCTGGGAAAGACTCGCTGGAGCCCAGCATGCCAATGCTGTGGTGGCAGAACGTGAGCCTCCACCCTCCAGCCTGGGTGATGGAGTGAGACTCCGACTCAAAGAAAAAAAGGAAAAAAGGAAAAAAAACACAAGAGCATACATTTGTGTATAGTGTTGGGATAATCGTGAACAGACAGACATCCTTTGGAAAGGAGGCCCAAGCTTGGGACCCAAAGTTCCCAAAAGATGGTGGATCAGCAGGCAATCAGGATGTGATGTTGGGAGGCCAAGGGTATGGACCACTGGAGCCCGCGTGCTCAAGACTAGCCTGGGCCACATGGTGAGACCTTGTAGCTCCCCATAACGCAAACATTTGAGTCACATGTGGTGGCCCCCATGGTCCCAGCCTCTTTTGATGTGGTGGCCTCCATCCCAGGATGTTCCTTTTCATTGCCCCCACAGACAGAACGTGCATGTCCAGGTCAGACACTGTGGCACAGGGCTGCCAGTCCTGCACCCTGGTAGGTTGAGGTAGGAGGCTGCCTGAGCACAGGGGTCAGAGACTAGCCCATGTGACGTGGCCAGACCTTATCTCGGTGAGAGGTCCCCAAAATTGAGTCAAGCTTGGTGTCCCCTGGAGTCCCAACTGTCCGGGGCCCAAAGGGGGAGGACCTCCTGTGTCCCGCAGGTCAAGGCCCAGGGAGCCATGATACTGCCGCTGTGCCCCAGCCCATCTGATGGAGACTCTGGCAACAAAAAGACGGCTCCACGTGCATCACGATGGGCGTCCACAGCTCTCCAGGGAAAGGTCCATGTGGGTGGTGGATGATGGTGTGATTGGGAGAGGAAGGGGCCCTCCTACCGCTCAAAGGTGGCAGACAGGGTGTCTGGAACCAGGCTGGCCGTGGCATTGCCAGACCACCTTGTTTGTACAGTGCCCGATGGCCTCCCTAGCATAAAGTCGACTGTTCCATGAGCTCACACATGTCTTTGCTGTGGGGCACGAGTGTTGAGTGTGGAGGCAGGCCTTCTGGGGTGAGTGGCCATATGTGCCAGATGGACGTGCCCGGTGGTCACCTTTGATACCTATGGGAACGACAGATCAGAAAGTGCCTTTTCTCTCCCATCCCTGAGGGTGACATCTTGCACTGTGGAAGGAGTGGTGGTGGTAGTGGTGGTGGAGGTGACTATTATTTGGAGTCAGAATCCCACTCTGTCGTCTAGGCCAAAGCACAGGTGCACACTCACAGCCACCACAGAATCAACCTGCTGGGCTCAGGTGATCCACCCAATCAGCCCCTCAAATGCTTCTAAGTACAGGCCTGTGCCACCATGCCCGGGCAATCTTTGGATTTATTTTTGAAGGCCGAGACAAGGTCTTGCCACATTTCCTGGGCTGGTGTCGAACCTGCATGGTCAGGCTGTCCACTCATCTAGGACTTCAAAGGGCCGGGATGCCAGGCTGAGCCCCTGAGCCCGGCCTGTGGTTGTGGTTGTGGTTTGTATTATTATTCTGAGTCAGAGACCCACTCTGTTGGCCAGGCCGGAGTGCAGGGGCCTGCTCTCAGCCAATGCGGTCTCCATGGTCTGGACTCTGTTGACCCTTCTCCTGTGGCCTCCTGCATGGCTGGAATGACAAAGGTGCAGCACCATGCTCCACTCATTTTTTTTTGCCTTCTTGTAGTGATGAGGTTTGCCAAGGTGTCCGGGCTGGTCTCAAACCTGGGGGCTCAGGACATCCTCTCACCTTGGCTTCCCAGAGGACCAGGATGACAGGCATGAGCTCGAAGCCTAGCCTTGAGACCACTCTTGAAGCCCCACTGCGAGGTCCACACCCTTCTAACAACCCGGGGTTCCGGAGAAGTACTTCCTGGAGGGAGCACTTCCTGGAGGGAGCACTAGACACAGTAGCTTGTCTCCACCAGGGTGCCCAAGGCTCTGCCTGCCTTGTTCTCCAGGGTGGACTCGCTCGCTTATCTGAGGCTCTGCCCAGGGAAAGGGAGGGCAAGACTCTCAAACCGTTGGGGCAGTGGAGACGACCAGGCAACTCAGGTCTGTCTCCTCGGTACTCAGGCATACTGAGACGGGAAGATCACCGGAGCCCGTGAGCAGGAGACCAGGATGGACACCATAGCAAGTCACCACCTTGACCCCAAGCAATACCGAGAAAACCTTGGTTGAGGGCTGACCTCGGTGGAAGGGTCTCCTTTGGCACAGAGTTCAAGACCAGACAGGAAGACTAGGATGTTGACCAAATGGAAAGCCTGTGATTGCAGCAGATTGGGAGTCCTAGGCCATGAGGCTGGCCCAAGTTGGTGGCTTGAGAGCAGCCTGGGCAACCTAGTGAGGGAAGAAAAGAAAGAAAGAATGAAAGAAAGAAAGAATGAAAGAAATCTAGTCTCCTGTAAACTGTATGCCCTCCGTTCTTCCCCCCCACATCTGAACATCCCCCAAGCTCAGCACCTTCTAACCCCAAACCCCCAATGACTTCCCCCATTTTGTTGCATGAGTTCCCGAAGCTCTCTGGCCGGTTTCCTACTGCATCTCCTCTCCAAGGTGAGAAATGTGCCCCAGGCAGGCAGACCCTCCAACACGACAACAAGGACTTCCCCAAGATAGGCCAGGGACACATCCCTCACCCAGGGACATATCTTCCCCCAATCCCATTTTTTCTGGCTCTAAATCCAGTTGCCCTGTGAACACACCATGTGCAGTTGAGAATCTGTGTACAATTGATGTTTTTGGAGACAGGTCCTGGCTTTGAGGCCCAGGCTGGTGCCCAGGGACATGACTGCATTAACCGCCAGCCTAGAAATTTCAAACTCTGGTGATCCTCCCCCCTCAGGTTCCAGAGTGGCCATGAAGATGGGCACCTCATCCCCCAGACCCCCTGTTGGGATGGACACAGAGACGGGGTCTCCCTGCATGGTCAGGGCAGGCCTGGGCTCCTGGGTTCCAACCATCCTCCAACCTCAGCCTCCCAGAGCAATGGGATTCCAGACATGGGCTGCCACTCCAGGCCTTCAGGTTTGCTTTCAATGAAGGATTGAGGTTACACTCAGGGGCTCAGCATCATCAACCCAGTGCTTAGCTAGCCTGAGACCAGTGTCTGGACCAAACCCATGGACCAGGACCCACCTGGGCACCTTGATGAGACCTTGTCTCCACCAATCAATCCTAAATGACCTGAGCATGTTTGCACATGCTGTCATTCCAGATTCACAGAAGGCAGGGGAAAGGCTTACTGGAGCCCAGCATACCAAGGTTGTGGTGGCCGGGAGCAAGCACTGGACCTCCAGCCTGGGCGATGGAGTGAGACTCTGACTCAAAGAAAAAAAGGAAAAAAAAGAAAAGCATTCATTTAGGTATGAAGTTGGATTCATCGTGAACAGACAAAGATCCTTTGAAAAGAAATCCCCAGCCTTGGGCCCAGAGTTCCTGTAAGATGGTGGATCAGCAGCCAATCGGTATGAACTTTGAGAGGCTGAGGAGGGGGACAGTTGGAGCCCAGGAGTTCGAGACTGCCTGGGCCACATAGCAAGTGCCCATTACTTCCCAGAATGCAAACAATTGAGTCGCACGTGATGGCTCTGGGGGTCCCAGCTACACGGGATGCAGTAGACTCTATCCCAGGGCATTCCTTTATGTAAACTCCCTGACAGAACTTGTGAGTCCAGGTCGGGCAACATGGCTCACAGCTGTCAGTCCTGCATCATTGGAGGATGAGGCGGGAGGCTGCCTGAGACCAGGGTTTGGATCCAGCCTGGGTGAGGTGGCCAGATCTCATCTCGGTGAGAGGTCCCCAAAATCATGTTAGGCATGGTGGACCCTGAAGTCCCGGCTGCATGGGGGCCATGGTGGGAGGACCGCCTGAGTCACACATTTCAAGACCCCAGGAGCTACAATCGTGCTACCACACACCAGTCCACCGACAGAGATTTTGGTGACAAAAAAGAACCCTCCACGTGCATCACGACGGGCTTCCATGGCACCCAGTGTAAGGTTCCTGTCAGCAGGGGACATTGGAAAAATCGTCTTTGCTGTGGGGTATGAGTGTGGATGGTGGATGGTGGAGGCATGCCTTCTGGGGCGTGTGGCTGAAGATGGGGACAGACATGCCCAGTGGTTCCTTTGAAACCTCCTGTGAACCACAGGCCAGAAAGTGCCTTTTCATCTCCCATCCCTGAGGGTGACTACTCACACTGGGTGGCAGGGGTGGTTGTGGTATTGGTGATGGTGATTATTATTATTTGGAGTGAAAATCCCAAGCTATCTCACAGACCGGAGGGCAGGGGCATGTATAAGACCACTGCAGACTGCACCTGCCAGACTGAGGCTATCCTCTTGCCTCAGCCCATTGAGAGGCTGTAATCACAGGTCTCCGCTACTACACCCAACTAATCTTTGGATTTGTTTTTGGGGGCTGACACAAGGTCTCTCCCTGTGTCCCAGACTGGTGTTGAACCTGCCGTCTCAGGCCTTCCACTCGCCAAAGACTCTGAGGGCCAGGATGCCAGGTGGAGCCCCTGATTCCAGTCTGTGGTAGTAGTAGTGGTGTTGGTTAGTATTATTATTCCGAGTCAGGTCCCACTCTGTCACCCAGGCCAGAGCACAGGGGCCTGCTCTCGGGCATCACTGTCTCCACCGGCTGGTTCCCAGAGATCCTCAAGCCTTGGCCTCCCAAGTGGCTAGAATGATAGGCATGCACCACCACACTCGGCTCATTTTTTTGACTTCTTGTAGAGATGAGATCTTGTCATGGTAACCAGGCTAGTCTCAAAGCTGGATCTCAGGACTTCCTCTCTCCTCAGCCGCCCAAAGCTCTGGCATGATTGGTGTAAGTCCCCACACTCCACTCTAAACACCTCTTGGGGCACCACCATTCGGCCCGCTCCAGTACAATGACTCAGGACCTGGGAGAGTGTGGCTGGATTCGCCCACCAAGTCCTCCCTGTGGTATGTGCCTGGTGCAGGGGTGTGTCTCCACCGGGTCACCTACCCCTCTGCATGCCTTGTTCCCCTGGATGAACCCACTCACTCCTCCCAGGGGCTGCCTCAGGGACAGGGAGGTTGTGACTCTCAAACCTTCACATGACTCGGGCAGCTGACTGACTCACGACTGTCTCCTTGGCACTAGAGGAGGCCAAGACAGAAAGACGTTCAGAGCCCGGGACCTCAAGAAGAGTCAGGACACCATAGCAAGCCTCCACCTCAACCCCAAGCAAAACTCAGAAAACCTTCGGAGAGGGCAGGCCTCGCCAAAAAAATTGCCTCCAGTCCAGAGTTCAAGACCAGGCAAGAAGACTAGGATGTCGACCAAATGGAAAACCTGTGATAGAAGCAGTTTTGGAAGCCTAGGCCGAGAGGATGACACGAGTTGGGCAGTTTGAGAACACCCTGGACAACCTAGTGAGGAAAGAAAAGAAAGACAGAAAGTTTGAAAGAAAGAAAGAAAGAAAGAAAGAAAGAAAGAAAGAAAGAAAGAAAGAAAGAAAGAAAGAAAGAAAGAAAGAAATTCCCCTGTAAACTTTCTGCCCTCAGTCTATTTCCCTCCAAATATAAGGTTCACCAAAGCTTGGCACCTTCCAGCCCCACCCCACCAAATGGCTGCCCCCACTTTGGTTCAGGAGTTCCAGAGGCTCCCTGGTGAGACTGGTGCTGGCTTTCCTCGCTGAGAGGAGAAATGTTCCACATTCTGGTTTGACAACGAGGACCTTCTGCCAAGAAAGGTCAGGGACACATCCCTCACCTAGGGACATTTCTTTTCACCCAATCCCATTTTCCCTGGCTCTAAAGCCAGTTTCCCTGTGAACACACCATGCACAGTTGAGAATCTGTGTACGATTATGATGTTTTCGAGACCGGGTCTGGCTCTATGGCCCAGGCTTGAACCCGGGGTTATGACCATTGTTCACTGCCAGCCTCCAAATTGCAGGCTCTATAGTTCCCTCCACCTCAGCCTCCACAGTGTTAGGGATGAGGGGCTCCACGACCCTAGACCCCCTGTTTGGATTGGTATGGAGACAAGGTCTCCCTGCATGGCCTGAGCTGGCCTTGAGCTCCTGGGCTCGAACATCCTCCAAACTCGGCCTCCCAGAGTGCTGGGATTCCAGGAGCAGGCCCCTGTCCCAGGCCTTCTGGTTCATTTTTGACAAAGGATTGAGGCCAGGCTAGGGGGCTCAGCCTCATCATCCCAGCACTTCAGGAGGTTGAGGCCAGCAGTCAGCCCTAGCCCACGGATGGAGATCTGCCCTGGAAACATGGTGGGACCTCGTGTCTACCCTCCATCCCAAATGAGACAGGCATGGTGGAAGGCACCTGCCATTATGGCTCCTCAGAAGGCCTGGGAAGACTCACCATAGCCCGGTGAGCTGGAGCTTCGGTGGCCGGGAGGGAGACACTGCCCTTCAGCCTCAGCAATGGAGTAAGACCCTGAATCAAAGCAAAAAAGAAAAAAGGAAAAAAAAGAAGAGCATCCATTAGTGTATGGAGTTGGGATCATCATGAACAGACAGAGATCATTGGGGAAGGAGGCCCCAGCCTTGTGCCTAGAGTTCCCAAAAGATGGTGGATCAGCAGACAACCAGGCTGTGACTTTGGGAGGCCAAGGCAGGGGACCACTGGAGTCTGGAAGTTTGAGACCAGCCTGGGTCACGTATCGAGACCTCATCATTTCCCAGAATGCAAACACAGAGTCGCGTGTGGTGGTGACTGTGGAACCGTCTACATGGGATGCAGTGTCCTCCATCCCGGTGTGTTCCTTTTCATCACCCCTGCTGACAGAACGTGCGAGTTGAGTATGGGCACCATGGCTCATGGCCATCAGCACTGGGCCCTGAGAAGCCGAGGCAGAAGGTTGCCTGAGAAGGGGTCAGAAACCAGCCTGGAAGACATGGCCAGACCTCGTCTCCATGAGAAATTCCAAAAATCGTGTCGAGCATGGTGGCCTCCCGAGTGCCAGCTGCTGCCTGAGCCCTGCAGGTTGAGGCCCAGGTAGCCCCACAATCTTGCTGCTGTGTCCCAGCTGGGCCAATGGAGACTCCAGTGACAAAAGATAGGCCTCCCCTGTGCATCATAATGGGCGTCCTCGGCTCCCCAGGGAAAGTTCTACATGGATGGGGGACAATGTAAGGATCAAGAAAGGAAAGGACCCTCCCCACACCCAAAGGTGGCAGACAGGGCAATCGGTCCCTGGACTGGGCACGTTGTTGCTGGATCATCTTGATCCTTCTGTGTCCAACAGTCACCCTAGCTCGGGGCTGTCTGTTCCTTGAATTTAAATGAGTCCTTGTCATGGGGCACGAGTGTGGAGGGTAGAGACAGGACTTCAGCGGCACATGGTTGAAGGCACAGGCCAGACATGCCCGGTGACCACCGTTGAAGTCTCCCATTAGTGACAGGCAGGAAAGTGCCTTTCACTCTCCCATTCCTGAGGTTGAAACCTCACTATGGCTGGCTGGGGTGGTACTGGTGTTGGTGGCGGTTGGTGTTATTGTTCTGAATCGGAGTCCAACTCTGAAGCCCAGGCCGGAACCCAGGGGCCTGTTCTCAACCACCATGGCCTGCACTCACTGGGCTCCATTGAACCTCCCAAAGCTGTCTTCCGAGTGTGCAGAATGACAGGCGTGCACCACCATGCTTGACTCATTTTTTTGGCTTCTTGTAGTGACTAGGATTCACCATGAGTCCTGGGCTGGTCTACAGACCAGGGGCTCAGGCCATCCTCTCGCCTTGGCCTCTCAGAGCACTGTGATGACTGATGTGAGCCACACTGTCCGGGCTCCACACCCCTCTTGGGGTCCCACTATGAGGCCTGTTCCCTTCTGAAGACTGAGGAACACAAAGAGGGCAGCCAGAGTCATCAACCAAGTCCTCTCTCGGGGGAGCACCTGGTACAGGGGCATGTCTCTGCTAGTGCACCCACCCCTCTGCTGGCCTCATTCCCCAGGATGGAACCACTCACCCCTCCCAGAGGCTGGCTTGGGGAAAGGGAGGGTGTGACACTCAAACCTTCAGGGGACATGAACGATAGGGCCACTCCCTACTGTCTCTTGGGCACTTGACAAAGCCAAGACGGGCAGAGAACTAGAGCCCGGGAGCTCAGGACCAGGCTGGACACCATAGCAAGCCACCATCGAAACTGCAAGGAAAATTCAGAAAGTCTTGGGTGAGGGCAGGCCTCAGTGGGAGGATCAACTCTGGATCAGAGTTTAAGACCAAGCTTGAAGACCAGGATGTCAACCAAATGGAAAGACTGTGATTGCAGCAGTTTAGGAGGTCAAGAGTATGGCCTGAGTTGGGTAGTTTGAGAGCAGCCTGAGCAAATTAGTTAAGAAAGAAAAGAAAGAAAGAAAGAAAGAAAGAAAGAAAGAAAGAAAGAAAGAAAGAAAGAAAGAAAGAAAGAAATCCATTCTTCTGCAAACCTTCTGCCCTCAGTCTTTCCTCCCCTACATCCCCCACATGTGAGGGTCCACCAAGTTCCACACCTTCCAGCCCCAACCCTCTCAAAGAGTGCCCCCACTTTGGTGTGGGAGTTCCCGAATACCTGGTTGGGTTCCTGTCAGCTCTCCTTTCCGAGGGGAGAAGTGTGCCCCAGGAAGGTCGACCCACTGACTCTAAAATGAGGACATTCAGCCACAAAGGACATGGACACATCCCTCACACAGGAACATTTCTTCTCCCCCAATCCCATTTTTCCTGATTCTAAATCCATTCGCCCTATGAACACAACACATGCAGTTTAAAATCTGTGTACAATTCTGATGTTTTTGGAGACATGGTCTGACTCTGTGCCCAGGCTAGGACCCACAGACACGACTGTCATTCATTGCCAGTCTCGAAATTGAAAACACCAGTGATACTCCTTCCAAAGCCTCTGGAGTGGCCGGGACGATGGGCACCTCGACCCCAGACCACCTGTTTGGTTGGGTGCAGAGACGGGGACTCCCTGGGCTCTAGCCATCCTCCAGCCTCGGCCTCCCGGATCACTCAGATTCCAGTCATGGGCCACCATGCCAGCCTTTTTGGTTTGTTTTTGATGAAGGATCAGGACCAGGCTTGGGGACTCAGCCTCATTATCCCAGAGCTATGGGAGGCCAAGGCCAGCTGTCAGTCCAAGCCTTTGGGCCAAGACCCACCCAGGCATCTCGGCAAGACCTTGTCTACCCTCCATCCCAAATGAGCCAGGCGTAGTGGCAAATTCCTGTCCTTCTGGCTCCTCAGACGGCCGGGAAAATGCTCGCTGGGGCTCAGAGGGCCGAGGCTGTGGTGGTGGAGAGCAAGTCACTGCCCTCCAGTATGGGCGATGGAGAGACTCTGACTCAAAGAAACAAAGGAAAAAAGAATAAAAAAGAAGAGCATCCATTTGTGTATGGAGTTGGGACTATCGTGAACAGAGAGATATAATTTGTAAGGATGCCCCAGCCTTGAACCTAGACTTCCTGAAAGATGATGGATCGACTGACAATCGGGCTTTGGCCTGAGAGGCTGAGGCGGGAGACCACTTGAGCCCGGGAGTTCGAGACCAGCCTAGGCCATGCAGTGAAAACTTTTGCTCCCTGGAACACAAACACTGGAATCGCACATGGTGGTGCCCACAGTCCCGGGTACAAAAGATGCTGTGGCCTCCGTCCTGAGGCATTCCTTTGCATTGCCCCCACTGACAGAACGTTCGAGTCCAGGCTGAGCACTGTGACTCACAGCTGTGAGCCCCGCACTGTGGGAGGCCAAGGCTGGAGGCTGCCTGAGCCCAGGTGTCGTTGACCATCCAGGGCAACGTGGCCTAGCCTCATCTTAGCAGGAGGTCCCCAAAATTGAGTCAGGCATGGTGGCCTCTGGAGTCTGGCCTGCTTGGGGTACAGGGCAGGAGGACCATCTGAACCCTGTAAGTCGAGGCACCAGCAGCCCCAATTGTGACTCTTTGCCCCAGCCTGGCTGACAGAGACTCTGACAACAAAAAAGATGCCTCCTTCGTGCGTGATGATGGGCGTCCACAGCTCCCCAGGGATAGATTCGTGAGGGCGGGTGACAGTGGAGTGATAGGGAGAGGAAGGAATCCTCTCCCTGCTAGAAGTTGGCAAACAGGGCGACCACAACCTGGCCTGGACATGGTATTGTTGGATTGCCTTGATCACTCTGTGCCTCGCAGACACACTACCTCTGGGTTGTCTGTTTCATGAGCTCATACATTTCTTTTCTGTGGGGCAAGAGTGTGGAGGGTGGAGGCAGACCTTCTGGGGCACTTGGCTGAAGGCACAGGATGGAGGTGCCCCATGGACACCTTTGAAATCTCCCACAAATGAAAGGCCAGAAAGTGCCTTTTCCTCTCCCATCCATGAGGGTGACTCCTTGTGCTGGATCACAGGGGTGGTGGTGGTGGTGGTGATGGTGGTAGGATGGTGGTGCTGGTGGTTGTTGTGGTGTTGATTATTATTTGGAGTCAGAATCCCCCTCTGTCAACCAAGTAGGAGCACAGGGGCATGCTAACGGCTACCGCAGACTCCACCTTCCTAGCTCAGGCGATCCTCATGTCTCGGGCCCCCAAGTGGCTTGAACCACAGGTCTGCCCCATAACGGCCAGCTAATGTTTGGATTTATTTTTGATGGCCAAGATGAGATCTCACTCAGTGTCCTGGTCTGGTCTAGAACCAGGGTGCTCAGCCCATCCTCCCACCCTGGCATCCCAAGTGCCGGGGTGACAGGTGTGAGCCCACACTCCCATCTTCCACATCTTTCTCGGGGCCCCATTGCAAGTCCCACTCCCATCAAATGACCCAGGTCCCGGAGAGGGCAGCTGAAGTCACCTGCTGACCCCACTCAGGGGGTCGTGTGGTGCAGGGGCGTGTCTCCACCAGGGCATCCACCCCTCCATCCACCTCATTCCCCAGGGTGGACACAATTGCTCCTCCCAAGGTTCATCTCAGGGAAAGGGAGGGTGGGACTCTCAAACCGGTTGGTGGTGGCCAGCCGGGCAACTCACGACTGTCTCCTTAGCATCGGGGAAGCTGAGAGGGGATGATGGCAAGAGCCCAAGGGCAGACACCAGGCTGGACACTATAATAATCCCCCAACTCGACACCAAGTAAAACCCAGAAAACTGGGTGAGGGCAGGCCTTCGTGGGAGGATCACCTCAGTCCCAGAGTTCCATACCAGGCAGGAAGACCAGGGTGTTGACCAAATGCAAAGCCTGTGATCTCAGCAGTTTGGAAGGCCGAGGACAAGAGGAAGCCCCGAGTTGAGAGGTGTGAGTTCAGCCTGGGCTACCTATTGTGGAAACAAAGGAGAGAGAGAGAGGAAGAGAAAGAAAGAGAAAGTAAGAAAGAAAGAAAGAAATGCATTTTCCTGCAATCCTTCTGCTCAATCCTCCCCCCTCTGGCAACCCACATGTGAGGGTCCCCAAATTTCAGCACGTTTCTGCCCCAACCCCCCCCCGTGCTATCCCAGCTTTGGTGTGGGATTTCCTGAGGATCCCTGGCCGGGTTCCTGCCAGCTCTCCTCTACGAGGTGAGAAATGTGCCCTAGACAGCCTCATCCTCTGACTCAGCAATGAGGACCTTCAGCCCAGAAAGGCCAGGGACACAACAATCACACAGGGACATTTAATCCCCCCAGTCCCATTTTTCTGGCTTTAATCCAGTCGCCCTTTGAACACACCACGTGCAGTTGAGAGTCTGTGCTCGATTCTGATGATTTTGGAGAAAGGATCTGGCTCTGTGGCCCAGGCTGGAGCCCAGGGACACAACCGACGTTATCGCCAGTTTTGAAATCGCATGCTCTGGCTATCCTCCCACCTCAGTCTCTGGAATGATGGGGACGATGGCCACCATGACCCCAGACTCCATATTTGGATGGGTGTGGAGATAGGGTCTCCCTGCGTGGCCCAGACTGGCCTTGGGCTCCTGAGCACCAGCCATCCTTCCGCCTCAGCATACAAGAGCAGTGGGATTCCAGGTATGGACCACCATGCCCAGCCTTCTGGTTAGTTTGTGAAGGATAGAGGCCTGGCGCTGGGCCACTGCCTTGTCAGTCCAGTGCTTTGGGAGGCTGAGGTCAGCAGCAAACCTGAGCCCACAGGTCCAAGATGTGCCTGGGCAACTCAGTGAGACCTTGTCTCTATCCTTCATCCCAAATTAACTGGGTGTGGTGGTGCGCACCTGTCTTCCTGGCTCCTCAGAAGGCCGGGAGGAGTCTTTCTGGAGCCCTGCAAGGAGAGGTTGTGGTGCTAGGGAGTGAGCCACTGCCCTCCAGCCTGGGCAACAGAGTGAGACTCCACTAAAAAAACGTAAGGAAAGAAAAGAAGAGCATCCATTTGTGTATGCAGTTGGGATCATTGTTAACAGACAGATATCATTGGGGATGGAGGCCTCAGCCTTGGGCATAGTGCTCCTGAAAGATGGTGGACCAGCAGACAATCAGGCTGTGAATTGGGAGGCCAAGGTGGGGGCCCGCTGGTGCCCGGTAGTTTGAATGCAACTTGGGCCACGTAGCGATACCTCGTCTCTCCCCGGAATGCAAACACACGAGTTGTCCATGGTGGTTCCTGCAGCCTCAGCTACGCAGGATGTGGTGGCCTCCATCCCAGGGCATATCTTTGCCTCATTGGTTGTGACAGCACGTGTGAGTCCAGATCAGACACCGGGTCTTACGGCCATAAGCCCCAAGCCCTAGGAACCTGAGCCAGTAGGCTGTCTGAGACCCAGTGTCAGAGACCAGCCCAAGTGACATAGCCAGAATTCATCTCACAGAGAGGTCCCCAAAATCGAGTCTAGCATGGTGGCCCCAGGAGTCCAAGCTACTCGACGGCCAAGTTGGGAAGACTGCCTGAGCCCAGCAGGTCGAGGCCATGGAAGCCACAATCATGCCACCATGCCCCAGTCCAGCTGACAGAGACTCCGGTGACAAGAAGACACCCTCCACGTGAGTCACGGGGGTTGTCCACATCTCCCCAGGGAAATGTCCACATGGGAGGGGAACGATGGAATGATTAGGAGAGGAAGGTGCCCTCCACCCATCTGTGGTTGGCAGACGGGCAACCAGAACCTGGGTTGGCTGCAGTGTTGCTGGACCACCTTGATTGCTCTGTTCCCAATGGCCACCCTAACTTGGGGCCGTCTGTTCCATGAGCTCACACTCCTCTTTATCGTGGGGCTTGATGCAGAGGGTGGAGGCAGACTTTCTGTGACGCATGGCTGAAGGTGCATGATGGACCCAACTGGTGGCCACCTTTGAAACCTCCTGTGAATGACAGCCTGGAAAATGCCTTTTCTGCTCCCATCTGTGAGGGTGACCCCTTGCCCTGGCTGGCGGAGGTGGTGGTGGTGCTGGTAGTGGTGATTATTATTATTTGAAGCTGGAATCCTGCTCTGTCGCCCAAGTCAGAGTGCAGGGGCACACTCACGGCCACCACAGATTTCTCCTGCCGAGCTCAGGCAATCCTCCCACCTCAGGCCACTAAGTGGCAGAAATCACAGACCTGTGCCACCATGCCTGGCTAATCTTTAGATTTATTTTTGATGGCTGAGACGAGGTCTCACCCAGTGTCCCAGGCAGGTGAACAGGCATAGGCTCAGGCCATCCTCTTGCCTCAACCTCCCAAGCGCCTGGATGCCAGGCTGAGCCCTTGAGCCCAGCATGTGGTTGTTGTGGTGGTGGTTGGTATTATTATTCTGAGTTTTAGTCCCACTTTGTTGCCTAGGTCAGAGTGCTGGAGCCCACTGTTGGCCACCGTGGCCTCCACTGGCTTTGCTCAGGCAATCATCCTTCCAGAGCCTCCTGTGTCCAGAACGATAGGTGTGAGCCACCATGCTCAGCTCATTTTTTGGCATCTTGTAGAGATGAGGTCTCACTGAGGTGCCCAGGATGGTCTTGAACCCGGGGATTCAGGCCATCGCTCACCTAGGCTTCACAGAGCACTGGGATGACACGGTTGAGCCCCTGTGCCTGGCTTCCACACCCCTCTCGAGGCCCCACCTCACGTCCCAATTCCTTCCAATGACCCGGGATCCCAGAGAGGGTGGCCGGAGTCATCCACCAAGCCCTTTCTTGTGGTCGTGACTGACACAGGGGTGTGTCTCTGCCAGAGCACCCACCCCCCCACCTGCCTCGTTCCCCAGGGTGGACCCGCATGCTCCTCCCAGGCCCAGTTTCAAGGAAATGCAGGGCATGACTCTCAAACCTTCAGTGGGACAGGGATGGCTGGGTGACTCACGCATGTTTCCTCGGCACTGAGGGAAACCAAGACAGGAAAATAGCTGGTGCCCAGGTGCTCGAGACCAGACTGGACACCATCGCAAGCCCCCACCTCAACCCCAAGTAAAACCCAGAAAACCTTGGGTGAGTGTAGACCTTGACAGGAGGATCGCCTATGGCCCAGAGTTCAAGAACAAGCATGAAAACCAGGATGTCGACCAAATGGAAAGCCTATAATCACAGCAGTTTGGAAGGCCCAGTTCGAGAGGATGACCCTAGTTGGGCAGTTTGAGAGCAGCCTTGGCAACCTAGAGAGGAAAGAAATGAAACAAACAAACAAACAAACAAAAGAAAGGAAGAAATAAAGAACGAAGGGAAGAAAGAAAATTAAAGAAAGAAAGAATCAGCCAGGCTCGGTGGCTCAGCCCGTAATCCTGTGCCTTTGGGAGGCTGAGGTGAGTGGACTGCCTGAGCCCGCGGGTTTGAGACCCACCTGAGCAGGGAGACCTCATCTCTATAATAAACCAAAAAATCAGCCGGGCGTGGTAGTGCATGCCTGTAATTCCGGATACTTGAAAGGCTGAGGTGGAAGGATTGCCGGAGCCCAGCAGGTCGAGGTTGCGGTGGCCGGGAGTGGCCACTGCACTCCAATCTGAGCGACAGAGTGAGACTTCAACTCAAGAAAAAAGAAAAATAAAAAGAGAAAGAATCAATTTTCCTGCAAACATTCTGCCCTTAGTCTCCCTCCCCACCCCAATCACATGTGAGTTTCTCCCAAGCTTGGCAGCTTCCAGACACAACCCCCCCAATGTCTGCCCTGCTTTGGTGCAAGAATTCCCAAGGCACCCTGGCTGGGTTCCTGTCGGCTCTCCTCTCAAAGGTGAAAATGTGCCCCAGGCAGTCTGACCCCCCAACTCGCCAATGAGGACCTTCCACCAAAAAGCCCAGGGACACATCGCTTACCCAGGGACATTTCTTCACCCCCACTCCTATTTTTCCAGCTCTAAATTTAGTCGCCCTGTGAACACACCACGTGCAGTCGAGAATCTATGTATGATTCTGATGTTTTTGGAGACAGGTTCTGGCTCTGTGGCCCAGGCTGGGGCCCATGGTCATGACCGTCTTTCACCACCAGCTTTGAAATCGTGGCCTCCAGTGATCATCCCGCCTCAGCCCACAGAGTGGATGGAAAGATGGACATCTCGACCCCAGACTCCCTGTTTGTATGGTTGCAGAGACGGGGTCTCCCTGTGTGGCCTGGGCAGGTCTTGGGCTCAGGGGCTACTGCCATCATCTTGCCTTGGCTTCCCAGAGCACTGGGATTCCAGGCATAGTCCGCTGTGCCAAGCATTCTGGTTTGTTTTTGATGAAAGATCGAGGCCGTGCTTGGGTGCTCAGCCTCATCATCCCAGCACTTTGGGAGGCCGAACTGAGCCCACAGGCTGAGACCCACCCGAGAACCATGAAACAACCTAATCTCTACCATCCATCTCTAATGAGGGAGAGTGGTGGCACATGCCTGTCATTACTGCTCCTCCAAAGACTGGGGAAAGGCTTGCTGGAGCCTGGTGGGCCGATGCTGTGGTGGCTGGGAGTGGGTCACTGCCCTCCAGCCTGGACAATTGAGTGAGACTCCGACTCAAAGAAAAAAAGGAGAAAAAAAAAAGAGCATTCATTTGTGCTTGTAGTTTGGATCATCATGAACAGACAGAGATCATTTGGGAAAGTGGCCCCAGTCTTGGGCCTAGAATTCCCAAAAGATGGTGCATCAGCACGCAATTGGGCTGTGGCTTTGGGAGGCCAAGGCAGGGGACCGCACGAGTCCGGGACTTTGAAAGCAGCCTGGGACACAGTGAGACCTCATCGCTCCCCAGAACACAAACACTGGGGTTGCCTGTGCTGGCCCCCATGGTCCTGGTTATACAAGATGTGGCGCCTCCATCCCGGCACATTCCTTGCATCAGCCCACTGACAGAACGTGTGAGTCCAGGCAAAGCACCCTGGCCCAAGGCCGTCAGCCCAGCTCCCTGGGAGGCCATGGTGGGAGGCAGCCTGAGCCCAGGTTTCAAAGACCGGCCTGGGCATAGTGGACAGACGTCATCTCAGCAAGAGGTCCCCCAAATCGTGTCATGCGTGGCGGCCCCTAGAATCCCTTCTGCTCAGGTGCCAAGGCAGAAGGACCACCTGAGCCCCACAAGTCAATGCTCTGGGATCTACGATCATGTCAGTGCACCCAAGCCTGGCTGATGGATACTCCAGAAATATAAAAGACGCCTCCCACGTGTGTCATGAAGGGGATTCACGGCACCCCAGGAAAAGGTCCACGTGGGTAGGGGATGATGGAGTGATCAGGAGAGGAAGGGGCCCTCCCCACCTGAAAGTGGCAGACCGGGCGACCGGAACCTGGGCTAGCCACAGCATTGCTGGTCCACCTTGCAAGCTCAGTGCCTGAAGCCCACCCTATCTTGGGGCCATCTGTTCCGTGAGCTCACATGCATCTTTGATGTGGAGCACAAGTGTGGAGGGTGGAGGCAGGTCTTCTGGGATGTGTGGCTGAAGGCATGGGGCAGATGTGCCCAGTGACCACCTTTGAAACCTTCCGCAATTGAGAGGTGGGAAGTTGTCTTTTTCTCTCCAATTCCTGAGGGTGACTCCTCGAACTGGGTGGCAGAGGTTGTGGTGGTGGTGGAATTATTATTGGAGTTGGAATCCTGCTCTGTCACTCAGGCTGGAATGCAGGGGCTAGCTCATTACCATCACAAACTCCACCTGCTGGGCTCCCCCAAGTGGCTGGAACGACAAGCCTGTGACACCATGCCTGGCTAATATTTGGATATATATTTAATGACCCAGATGAGGTCGACCTCAGCGTCCTGGGCTGATCTCAAACCCACAGACTCAGGCCAACCACTCACCTCACCCTCAAAGGGTCGGGATTCCAGGCTGTGCTCCTGAACCTGGACTATGGTTGTGGTGGTGGTGGTTGGTATTATTTTGAGTTGGAGTCCAGCTCTGTCACCTAGCCAGAGCACAGGGGCCTGCTCTCAGCCACCACAACCTCCACCGGCTGGGCTCAGGTTATTTTCCCACCGTGGCCTCCCAAGTGGCCAGAAAGACAGGCATGCATCACCACCCTCAGCTCATTTTGTTTGTTTATTGTAGAGACGAGTTATCACCAAGGTGCCTGGGCTGGTCCCAAATGCGGGGCTCAGGTCATTCTCTCACCTTGGCCACCGAAAGTGCCGGGTGACAAGCATGAATCCCCACGTCCAGCCTTCACACCCTTCTTGGAGTCCCACTGGGAGCCCCGCTCCCTTCAGTTGACCCCAGACACCAGAGACGGCAGCCGGAGTCATCCACTGAGTCTGCCCAGGAGGAGAGCATGTCGCAGGGGCGTGTCTCCACAGGGGCAGCCAGCACTCCACCTGCCTTGTTCCCCAGGGTGGACCCACTTGATCCTCCCAGGGGCCACCTTGGTGAAAGAGAGGGCGTGACTCTCAAACATTCGAGAGGTGGGGATGGCCGAGATACTCATGCCTGTCTTTTGGTCACTCGGGGAGGCTGAGACAGGAAGATGGCTGGATCCTGGGAGCTTGAGACCAGGCTGGACACCATAGCCAGCCCCAAAGTAGACCCCATGCAAAACCCAGAAAACCTTGGGTGAGAACAGGCTTCAGCGGGAGGATTGCCTCCAGCCCAGAGTTCAAGACCAAGCAGGAAGACCCGGATGTTGCCCAAATAGAAAGCCTGTAATCACAACAGTTTTGGAGGCCCAGGCCCAGAGGATGTCCCGAGTTGGGAGGTTTGAGAGCAGCCTGGGCAACCTAGTGAGGAAAGAAAAGAAGGAAAGAAAGAAGAAAAGAAAGAAAGAAAGAAGGAAGGAAGGAAGGAAGGAAGGAAGGAAGGAAGGAAGGAAGGAAAGAAAGAAAGAAATCATTTCTCCTGCAGAACTTCTACTCTCAGTCCTTCCACCACTGTCCCCCCACCTGTGACTGTCTGCGAAGCTCTGCACCCACCAGCCCCCACCCACTCTCCAATGGCTGCCCCCATTTGGTGTGGGAATTCCTGAAGAACCAGGCCGGGTTCCTGCCAACTTTCCTCTCTGAGGTGAGAAATGTGTCCCTCACAGTCTGACCCTCTGACTTGGTAACAAGCACTTCTGCCAAGAAAGGCCAGGGACACATCCCTCTCCTGGGGACATTTCTTCACTCCCAATCCAATTTTTCCTGGCTGTAAAGCATTGTGAACACACAACGCACAGTTGAGAATGGTTTTGGAGACAGGGTCTGACTCTGTGGCTCAGTCTGGGGCCCGGGGACACAACCGTTGTTCACTGCCAGCCTTGAAATCTTGGGCGATCCTCCGTCCTTGCATCTCGAGTGGCCTGGACGATGGGCATCTCCAACCCAGACTCCTGTTTAGATGGGTGCAGAGATGGGAACTCCCTGTGTGGCCCAAGCTGGCCTTGGGCTCCTAGGATCCTGCCATCCTCACACCTTGGCCTCCCAGAGCACTGGGATTCCAGGCATGGAATGCCATGCCAGGCCTTATGGTTCATTTTTGATGAAGGATAGAGGCTGGACTCAGGGATTGAGCCTCATCATCCCATTGCTATGGGAGGCCAAGGCCTGTGACTGGCCCGAGCCCACAAGCTGAGACCTGCCTGGGCACCATGGCGAGACCTCGTCTCTACTCTCCATCTCAAATGAACTGGGCATGGTGGCACGTGCCTGTTGTTCTGGCTCCTCAGAAGGCTGGGAAAAGGCTTGCCAGAGATTGGCCAGTCAAGCTAGCAGTGCCCAGGAGCGAGCCACCACCCTCCAACCTGGGCAATGGAGTAAGACTCTGACTCAAAGAAAAAAAGGAAAAAAGGTAAAATAGAAGCACATCCATTTGTGTATGGAGTTGGGATCATCATGAACAGACAGATCATTTGGGAAGGGAGCCCCAGCCTTGGGCCTAGAGTTCCTGAAAGACTGTGGATCAGCAGACAATCAGGCTGTGGCTATGGGAGGCTGAGGTGGGGGAATTCTTGAGCCAGGGAATTCGAGACCAGCCTTGACCACATATTGACACTTTGTTGCTCCCTGAACACAAATACAGTAGTTGCACTTGGCAGTGCATGCGATCCTGGCCTCCATAACTGGGCATTCCTTTGTGTCGCCCCACTGACAGAACTTGTGAGTCCAAGCAGCGCTGGTAATGGCCGTCAGGACCATACCCTGGGAGGCCAAGGCAGGAGACTGCCTGAGCACAGGGGTCAGAGACCAGCCCAGGCAAAGTGGGCTGACCTTGTCTCGTTGAGAGGTCTCCACAATCGAGTAAGGTGTGGTGGCCCCTGGAGTCCCGGGTACTCGGGGACCTAGGCAGAGGACCACCTGAGCCCATAAGTCAAAGCCCTGGGAGCCACAATTGTTCTGCTGTGCCTCATCCCTGCCAATGGGGACTCCAGTGACAAAAAAAGATGCTTTCCATGTGCATCAGGGCAGGCATTCACGATTCCTCAGGGAAACATCTGTGTGGGTGGGGAACAATGGAGTGCTCAGGAGAGGAAAGGACCTCCCCCAAAGGTGGCAGACAGAGCGACCAGAACCTGGGCTGGCCGCTGCATTGCCGTACCACCTTGATCGCTCTGTGCCTGATGGCTGCTCTAGATCAGGGCCATCTGTCCCGTGAGCTCACCCACGTCTTTGCTATGGGGGATGAATGTGGAGGGTGGAGGCAGGCCTGCTGTGGCACATGGCCCAAGGCTCAGGATGAATATGCCTAGGGGACACCTTTGAAACTTCCCATGAACGACAGGCCAGAAAGTGTTTTCCCATCCCTGAGGATGACTCTTCATGCTGGGTGGCAGGGGTGGTTGTGGTGGTGGTGATTATTATTATTTGGAGTCGGAATCCAGCTCTGTTGCCCAGGATGGAGCACAGGGGCATGCTCACAGCCACTGTGGACTCCACCTGTCATGCTCAGGTGATCCTCCTGCCTCAGACCCCAAGTGGCTGGAAAAAAAGGCCTGCACGACCACCCTTGTCTAATATTCGGATTTCTTTTTCATGACCGAGACAAGGTCTCACCCCATGTCCTGGGCTGGTGTCGAAGCCGCAGGCTCAGGACATTCACTCGCCTGGGCCTAAAAAAGGGCCAGGATGCCAGGCTGAGCCCTTTAACCCAGCCTGTGGTTGTGGTGGTGGTGGTGGTGGTGGTGGTGGTTGGTATTATTATTCTCAGTAGGAGAATCGATCTGTAGCCCAGGCCGGAGCACAGGGTCCCGTTCTCAACCACTGTGTCCCCCACCAGCTGGGCTCTGGCGTACATCCCACTGCAGACTGCTGAGTGTCTGAAATGCCAGGCTTTCAACACCACGTTCAGTTAATTTTTTGGACTTCTTGTAGAGACAAGGTCTTGCCAGGTGCTCGGGCTGGTCTCGAACTTGGGGGCTCAGGCAATCCTCTCACCACAGCCTCCCAGTTCACTGGGATGACTGGTGTGAGACCCCCTGCCTGGCATCCACACCCCACTCAGGTTCTGAGGTCAAGTTCCACTTCCTTCTGATGACCCTGGACCATGGAGAGGAGGGCCGGATTCACCTGCTGAGCCCTACCCATGGGGAGTGTCTGTTGCAGGAGGGTGTCTCCACTTGTGTGCTCACACCTCTGCCCACCTTATTCCTCAGGGTAGACCCACTCACTCCTTGCAGAACCGCCTCAGGGAAAGAGAGGGCATGACTCTCAAGCTTTTGGGGGGACGGGGACATCTGGGTGACTCACACCTGTTTCCTCAGCACTCGGGGAGGCCAAGACAGGAGGATAGCTGGAGACTGGGAGCTCGAGACCAGTCTTGACACCATAACAATTCCTCACCTCGACCCCAAGCAACCCCAGAAAACCTTGGGTGAGGGCAGGGCTCAGCAAGAGGATCACCTCCAGCCCAGAGTTAAAGACCAGACAGGAAGATCAGGATGTCTACCAAATTGAAAGCATGTGATCACAGCTGTTTGGGAGCCTCAGGCCAAGAAGATGGCCAGATTCGGGAGGTTTGAGAGCAGCCTGCTCAACCTAGTGAGGAAAGAAAAGAAAGAAAGAAAGAAAGAAAGAAAGAAAGAAAGAAAGAAAGAAAGAAAGAAAGAAAGAAAGAAAGAAAGAAAGAAATCCATTCTTCTGCAAACTTTCTGCCCTCAGACCTTCCCCCTGCCCTGTCCCCATATGAGGGTCCCCCAAGATTGGCACCTTCCAACCCTAACCTCCCCAGTGGCTGCCCCTATTTGGTGCAGGAGTTCCCGAGGTTCCCTGGCCGGGTTCCTGCTGGCTTTCCTCTTCAAGGTGAGAAATGTTCCCCAGGCAGGCTGACTCTCTAGCTCAGCACCATGGACCTTTCACCAAGAAAGTTCAGGGACGCATCTCTCACCCGGGTACATTGATTCCTCCCAATCCCATTTTTCCTGGCTCTAAAGCAAGTCACCCTGTGAATACATCATGCCCAGATGAGAATCTGTGTACGATTCTGATGTTTTCAGAGACACGGTCCGGCTTTGTGTCCCAGCCTGGGACCAAGGACATGACCACCTTTCACCACCAGCCTCAAAATTGCGGGCTCTGATGATCCTCCCACTCCAGCATCTGGAGTGACCGGGACAACAGGTACCTCAACCCCAGACCCCCTGTTTGGATGGGTGTGGAGATGGGTCTCCCTACCTGGCCTGGGCTGGCCTTGGGCTCGAGGGCTCAAGCCATCCTCCCACCTTGGCCTCTCAGAGTGCTGGGATTCAAGGCATTGGTCACCAGGCCAGGCTTTCTGGTTCGTTTTTGTCGAAGGACCAAGTCTGGTCTCAGGAGCTCAGACTCATCATCCCAGCAATTGGGTAGGCCAAGGCCAGTGACCAGCCCAAGCTGGTGGGTGGAGACCCACCCAGGCACCTCGGTGAGACACTATCTCTACCCTCCATCCCAAATGAGCTGCACCTGGTGGCATGCACTTGTCATTCTGTTTCCTTGGAAGGCCGGGAAAAGGCACGCCAGATCCCGGTGGGGTGAGGCTGTAGTATCCGAGATCGAGTCTCCACTTTCCAGCCTGGGCAACGGAGTAAGACTCTGACTTAAAGAAAAAAAGGAAACAAGGAAAAAAATGAAAAACATCAATTTTTGTATGGAGTTGGGATCACCATAAACAGACAGAGATCATTTGGGAAGTAGACTCCATTCTTGGGCCTAGAGTTCCCGACAGATGGTGGATCAGCAGACAATTGGACTGTGGCTTTGGGAGGCGGAGATGGGGGAACCCTGGAGCAGGGGAATTCAAGACCAGCCTGGGCCATGTAGTGAGACCTCATCACTCCCTGGAACGCCAACACTGGAGTCTTGCATGGTGTCTTCTGCAGTCCTGGCTAAGTGGGTAACTGTCCTTTATCCCGGGACTTTCCTTTGGGTCACCCCACTGACAGAATGTGCAAGTCCAGGCCGGGCACCATTGCTAATGGCCGTCAGCCCCATGCCCTAGGAGGCTGAGGTGGGTGATTCCTCAGCCCAGGTGTTGGAGACCAGCCCTGATGACGTGACCAGACCTCTTCTCAGAGAGAAGTCCCCAAAATCGTGTTAGGCATTGTGGCCCCTGGATTCCCGGGTGCTAGGGTTTCGAGAGGGGAGGACCACCTGAGTCTTGAAGGTCGAGACTCCAGGAGTCATGATTGTACCACCATGACCCAGCCTGGCCGAAGGAGACTCTGGCAATAAAAAGACACCCCCCACATGCATCAAGATGGGTGTCCATGGCTCCCCAAGGAAAGGTCCACAAAGGCAGAGGATGATGGAGGTATCAGGAGAGGAAGGTGCCCTCCACCCACCTAAATGTGGCAGACCAGGTGACCATAACCTGTGCTGGCCATGGCGTTGCTGTACCACCTTGATCCCTGTGGGCCTGACGGCCGCCTTATCTCAGGGCCATCTGTTACATGAGCTCACATGCATCTTTGCCAAAGGGCACGATTGTGGATGGTGGAGGCAGGACTTCTAGGATGTGTGGCTGAAGGCATGGGACATACATGCCCACTGGCCACCTTTGAAACCTCCTGTGCATGACAAGAGGGAGGTTTCTCTCCAGTCCATGAATGTGACTCCTTGTGCTGGGTGGCAAGGGTGTTGAGGGTGGCAGTTGTGGTGATTGTTATTATTTGGAGTCAGAATCCCACTCTGTAGCCCAGGCTGGAGCACAGGGGCATGCTCACAGCCACCATGGACTCCACCTGCCAGGGTCAGGTGATCCTCTCACCTTGGCCCCCTGATTGCCTGTAACTATAGGCCTGCACCACCATGCCCATCTAATCTTTGGATTTAGTTTTGATGGCTGAGAGAAGCCTCACTCAATACCCCAGGCTGGTCTCAAACTCAGAGGTCAGGCCATGCACTCTCCTCCACCTCCGAAGGGCTGGGGTGCCAGGCTGAGCCCCTGAGCCTGGCCTGTGGTTTTGGTGGTAGTGGTTGGTATTATTTTCTGAGTTGGAGTCCCGCTCTGTCTCCCAGGCCGGAGTACAGGGGCCCACTCTCAGCCACTGTGGCCTCCACCAGCTGGGCTTCTCAATGTTCCTGCCAGGGTCTCCTGATAGACTGGAGCGACAGGCATTCGCTACCAAGCTCTGCTCATTTTTTTAGTTTCTTGTTGAGAAAAGGTCTTGCCAAGGTGCCTGGGCTTGTTTTGAACCCGGGACTCAGGCCATCATGTCGTCTTGGCTTCCCAAAGTGCCGAGGTGACAGGTGTGAGCCCCCATGCCCAGTCTTCATACCCCTCTCAGAGCCCTACCATGAGACCTGCTCCCTTTAGACGACCACGACCCCGGACAGGGCATCTGGATTCGCCCGCCAAGCCCACCCTGTAAATTCGCCTGGTGCAAGGGTGTGTCCTGCTGGGGTGCCCACACCTCCACAGGTTTGTCCCCAAGGGTGGACCCTCTCGTTTCTCCCTGGGGCTGCCTGGGGGAAAGGGAGGACGTGATTCTCAAACTGTCGGGGGCGTCGGCTGGGTGACTCATGCATAGCTCCTGGACACCCTGGGAGGCTGAGACAAGAAGATGGCTGGTGCCCCAGAGCTTGACCAGGCTGGCCACCATAGCAAGCCCCCAACTCAACTCCCAGCAAAACTCAGAAAACCTTGCTTGAGGGCAGGCCTTGGTTGGGGGATCACCTCAGGGCCAGAGTTCAAGACCAGGCTGGAAGGCCAGGATGTTGACCAAATGGAAAGCCCATGATCACAGCAGTTAGGGAGGCCAAGGGCGATAGGAAGTTCAGTGTTGTGGGGTTTGGGAGCAACCTGGGCTACCTAATAAGGAAACAAAAGAGAGAGAGAGGAAAGGAAAGAAAATGAAAGAAAGAAAGAAAGAAATCCATTCTCCTGCCAACATTCTGCCCTCAGTTCTTCCCCCCAGCCCCCCACATGTGAGGGTCCCCAAAGCTCGGCACCTTCCAGCCCCAACCCCCCAATGGCTGCCCCAGCTTTGGTGCAGGGGTTCCCAAGGCTCCCTGGCAGGGTTCCTGCTGGCTATCCTCTCTGAGGAGAGAAATGTGCTCCAGGGAGACCGACCCTCTGAATCGGCAATGAGGACCTTCCACCAAGAAAGTACAGGGATAAATCCTTCACCAGGGGACTTTTCTTCACTGCCAATCCAATTTTTCCTGGCTGTAAAGCCAGTCACCCTGTGAACACACAACACGCAGTTGAAAATATTTTTGGACAGGGTCTGGCTCTGTGGCCTGGTCTCGGGCCCATGGACACAACCCTTTTACACTGCCAGTCTCGAAATCACAGGCTTGGGAGAAACTCCCTCCTCAACATCCAGAGTGGCCAGCATGACGGGCACCTCAAACCCCTGTTTGGGTATGTGCAGATACAGGTTCTCCCTGCATTGCACAAGGCTGGCTTCAGGCTCCTGGGTTTCAGACATCCTCCTGTCTCAAACTCCCTGAGTATTGAGATTCCAGGTTTGCACCACCACACCTTGCCTTCTGGTTCATTTTCGACAATGGATCGAGGCTGGGCTCAGGGTATCAACCTCATCATCTGAACACTTTGGGAGCCCGAGGCCAGAGGCTAGCCCAAGCCCAAGGGAAAAGACCCACCCGGGCACCACAGTGAGAACTCCTCACTACCATTCATCCCAAATTAGCTGGGTGTGGTGGCACCCACCTGTCCTGTTGGTTTCTCGGCAGGCTGGGGAAAATCTCGTCAGAATCCCATGACTCGAGGTTGCAGTGGCCGGGAGGAAGCCACTACCCTCCATCATAGGAGATGGAGTTAGCCTCCATCTCAAAGAAAAAAGGAAAAAGGAAAAGAATAAGCATCCCTTTGTGTATGGAGTTTGGATCATAGTGAACAGACAGATCATTTGGAAAGGAGGCACTGCCTTGGGCCTAGAGTTCCCCAAAGATGGTGGATCGGCAGATAATCGGGTTGTGTCTTTGGGAGGCTGAGGTGGGGGACAACTGGAACCTGAGAGTTTGAGACAAGCGTGAGTCACATAGCGAGATCTCATTGCTCCATGTAATGCAAACACTGGAGTCGCGCATGGTGGTGTACACTGTCCAGGCTACACTGGAGGCAGTGGCCTCTCTCTTGGGGCATTGCTTTGCATCTCCCCTACTGACAAAACGTGAGTCCAGGCCAGACACCTTGGCTTATGGCCATAATCTCTGCACCCTGGGATGTCGAGGCAGGAGTCTGACTGACTCCAGAGGTCAGAGACCAGCTCAGGCAAAGTGGTCAGACCTCGTCTTGGCAATAGGTCCCCAAATTCGAGCCAGGTATGGTGACCCCTGGAGTCCCAACTAATCATGGGCCGAGGCAGGAGGATGTATGTGCACTGCAGGTTGAGGTCTCGGAAGCCATGATTGTTTCATTACACCCCGGCCCAGCTGAAATATACTCCAGCAATAAAAAAGGGATTCCCATGTGCATCACGATGGGTGTCAACAACTGCTGAGGAAAAGGTCTCTGTGAGCAAGGAACGATGGAGTGATCAGGAGAGGAATTGTCCCACCCCCACCAGAATGTGACAGACCGAGCTACTGGACCTGGGCTGGGTGCAACATTGCTGAACCACCTTGATTGCTCTGTGTCTGGCAGCCACCTTAGCTCGGGACATCTGTTCTGTGAGCTCACATGTGTCTTTGCCATGGGGCACTTTTGTGGGGGTTCGAGACAGATCTTCTGGGACTTGTCATTGAAGGGGCAGGATGGATGTGCTGGTTGCCACCTTTGAAACCTCCCATGAATGACAGGCGGGAAAGTCCCTCTTCCTCTCCAATCCCTGAGGGTGACTCCTCACACTGGGTAGCAGGGGTGCCGGTGGTTGCAGTGGTGGTGATTATTATTATTTCAAGTGGGAATCCTGTTCTGTTGCCCAGACCAGAGTGGAGGGGCACACTCACAGCCACTGTGGAATCCATCTTCCAGGCTAAGGCAATCCTACCGCCTCAGCCCCCTGTGTGGCTGAAACCACAGGCATGTGCCACCACCCTGGAGGGGGGAGCCAGGTTGGCTGCTGAGCCTGTACCAGGGGAGCACTTCACAGGGGCATGTCTTTACTGGAATGCCCATCCCTCCACACACCTCAATCTACAGGTTGGACCTGCTCACTCCTCACAGGGGCTGCCCTGGGGCAGGACTCCTTGGACCTCTACATCAAGGTAATCAATTAGCAGATGACTTGACAAAAGCGGTTATGTGCCCTCTCCTTGTAGATTATTTAGTCACCCAAGCTCAGCATTCCCATAAAATTCATCACCAAAACACTGCAGCTTTAAGACACCAATTTCACATTCCAAGAGAAAGAGCTAGACATATCATAAAAAAAAGTACTTTGTGTCCTACTTCTAATTACCCCCTCCCCTCAGGAGTTAGTCCCTGTAGACTAAAACCTAATGCTTTGTGGCAAATGGATGTTACTCATTTCCAAAATTTTGGAAAATTGTCAATTCTATATGTGACAGTGGATACATTTTCCCATGTAATTTTAACCTCACCCAGAACTGGGGAAGCCTATAAAGATGTAGTCCATCATTTATTATTTTGGGTTTCACAGCTGGGTGTTCCTAAACAATTAAAAACTGATAATTCTCCTGCTTATGTATCCAAAGCTTTTCAGTCATTTTGTACCCAGTTTTGCATCTCTCATTCTACAGGAATTCCGTATAATCCTCATGGTCAAGCTATAGTCGAGAGCCCATAAAATGTTAAAAAACCAAATAATTACATTGCAGGAAGGGGAATTCAAATATAGTTCTCCCCATCATATCTTAAATAACTCCAGGTTTTTAGGACTTTGGACTCCTGAGAAAGTGTTAAACCAGTGTTAGAGTGGAAAGATCTTTTTACAGATCAATGGAAGTGGTCCAATGTTGTTTTAACATGCTGGAGAGGATATGCTTTCGTACTTCCCCAGTACTTATCCACACCTTTTTGGGTACAGGATTATTTAATTAGACATGGCCAGCCCCCTACCCCTGTCAAGGTACAGCCAGATGAGACATAAATCACACCATCAGTCTGAGTTGGATGCAAATGATGAAGAGAAGGTGTTGGTACCAAAGCTGAAATGTCTCACCATTCAACAACCACTTCCACCTCCACCAACTCGACCAAAGACATCTCATCATTCATCGTCTCCCACTCCTCAACCCAGACATTACCATCAATCTATTTTGACTAGATAGTGCAGACCGGCCTCATGGGGGCAAATCAAGTTGCTCACCCATGACGACGAGGATCTGGTTTGCTCTCAAAACACTTCTCACACTCCCTCTACTGTTTTTGTTGCTATGCTGCCCATTATAGTGTGCCAGGAGGGTTGCACTTATTCGGAAAATTCTTATTAGCCTTATGTCCCAAATCCTCCATAGTTATAGCCTGTTACATGGGATGCTGAGATTATTACTGTTTTTACTTACCATTCCTCTTTACTAAGAGGCCTGACTCTTTTTTCATCACAAGTCAAAACTGTTATTAATCAAAATTTTTCTTTTCCAGCTTTTTCTACTTCTCCTCCAATACGTTTTAGTTTACTTAAAAAAATCAGAGCCCTACCTTGATATTTCAGGTTGTTTAAACTCCCATATAAAAGCTATGGTTACTGATAGGCCCTCTTATCTTTGAGAATAACAAATGATGATATAATTGGCTTCTTAAAATATTGATACCTGGCGACTCTGACCCTATATTATCAACCAGGACTTGGGAGGATAACCTGAGCCCTGCAGGTCGAGGCACCAGGAGTCAAAATCATGCTGCCACACATCACACCAGCCGACGGAGAGTCTGGCGACAAAAAAGACACCTTATACGTGCATCACGATGGGCGTCCATGGCTCCCCAGGGAATGTCTTCATGGGTGGGGACGATTAATTGTTTTGGAGAGGAAGGGGCCCTACCCACGCCCAAAGGTGACATACAGGGAGAACAAAACCTGGGCTGGCCATGGCATTGTCAAACTGCCTTGATCACTCTGTGACCGATGGCCACCCTAGCATGAGGCCATTTGTTCCTTGAGTTCACATGCATCTTTGCCATGGGGCACAAGTGTGGAGGGTGGAGGCAGGCCTTCTGGGGCATGTGGCTGAAGGCAATAGCCAGATGTGCCCGATGGCCACCTTTGAAACCTTCCATGAAAGACAGGCCAGAAAGTGCCTTTCCTATCCCATCCCTGAGGGAGACTTCTTGCGCTGGGTGTCAGGGGTGATGGTAGTGGAGGTGGTGGTGATTATTATTATTTGTAGGTGGGACCCCACTGTCTCCCAGGCTGGAGCACAGAGGAATGCTCATGGCCACCTGAACTCCACTTGCAGAACTGAGGTGATACTCCTGCCTTGACTCCCCAAGTGACTGGAACGACAGGCCTGTGCCACCTCACCTGGCTAACTTTGGTTTAGTTTTGTTGGCTGAGATGAGATCTAGCCCTGTGTGATGGACTGGTGTCCAACCCATAGGTTTATTCCGTCCACTCGCCTGGGCCTCCGAAGGGCCGGGATGCCAGGCTGAGGCCCTCATCCCGTCCTGTGATTGTGGTGGTGGGGGTGGTTGGTATTAATATTCTGATCCTGAGTCCTGCTCTGTCACCCAGGTAATAGCACAGGAGCCAGCTCTCGGCCACCACTGTCTCCACAGGCTGGGCTCTGGCGATCCTACCACCATGGCCTCCCAAGTGCCTGTAAGGACAGGCATACGCCACCACATTCAGCTCATTTTTTTGTCTTTTTGTAGAGGCGAGGTCTCACCAAGGTGCCCAGACTTGCCTCAAATCTGGGGGCTTAGATCATCCTCTCACCTCGAACTGCCATATCATTGGGATGACAGGCCTGAGCCTCTGCCCCAGGCCTCCACACCCCTCTCGGGGCCCCACCATGAAGACCACTCCCTTCTGATGATGTGGGATAACAGAGAGTGCAGTCGGAGTCACCCGCTGAGCCCAACCCATGGGGAGGGCCTTTAACAGGGGCGTGGCTCTGCTGAGGTGCCCTCCCTTTCTCAATCCCAAAAGTGGACCAGCAGGTTCCTCCCAGGGGCTACCTCAGGTAGAGGGAGGGCATGACTCTCAAAGCTTTGATGGGGTGGGGATGGCCGGGTGACTCATGCCTGTCTTCTCAGAACTCAGGAAGTCTGAGACAGGAAGATGGCTGGAGCCTGGGAGCTTGAGTCCAGCCTGGACATCACGGCAGGCCCCCACCTCAACCCCATGGAAAACTCAGAAAGCCATGGGTGAGGGCAGGCTTTGGTGTGAGGATAGCCTCTGGCCCAGATTTCAAGACCAGGCAGGAAGACCATGATGCCACCTAAATGGAAAGCATGTGCTCCCAGGAGTTTGGGAGGCCCAGGCCGTGAGAATGGCCAAAGTCGAGCGGTTTGAGAGCAGTCTTGTCAACCTAGTGAGGAAAGAAGAGAAAAAAAGAGAGAAAGCAAGAGAGAAAGAAAGAGAGAAAGAAAGAGAGAAAGAAAGAATGAAAAAAATCCATTCTCCTGCAAGCCTTCTGCTCTCAGTCATTCCCCCACCCCCACCCCCACATATGAGGGTTCTGCAAGCTCGGCACCTTCCAGCCCCAACTCCACCAATGACTGCCCCTGCTTTGGTGTGGGAGTTCCCGAGGCTACCATGTGGGGTTCCTGCCACCTCTCCTCTCCGAGTTGAGAAAGGGTCCCCAGGTAGGCCAACCCTCTGACTCGGCAATGAGTACCTTCTGGCAAGAAAGTCCAGGGACACATCCCTCACCCACTGATATTTCTTCCCCTGCAATCCCATTTTCCTGACTATAAAGTCAGTCACCCTGTGAACACACCATGCACAGATGAGAATCTGTAAGATTCTGATGTTTTTGGAGACAGGGTCTGGTTGTGTGACCCAGGCTGGGGTCCAGAGACACAATGGGCGTTCATTGACAGCCTCGAATTCGCAGGCTATGGTGTTCCTTCTGTCTCAGCCTCTGGATAAGCACATCATCCTAGACACCCTGTTTTCATGGGTGCAGAAACGATGTCTCCCTGCATGGTCTGGGCGGGCCTTGTGCTCCTTGGATCCAGCCATCCTCCTGCCTTGGTGTCACAGAGCACTGGGATTCCAGTCGTGGACTGCCATTCAGGTATTCTTGTTCATTTTTGACAAAGGACCAAGGCTTGGCTTGGGAGCTCAGTCTCATCATTCCATTGCTTTGCTAGGTGGAGACCGGTCCCCAGGCTGAGCCCACGGGTGGAGCTCAACTCTACCATCCATCCCAAATGAACAAGATGTGGTCATGCACGCCTAACGTTCCAGCTCCTGGGAATGCCAGGGAAAGGCTCACTGGATCCCGGTGGGCCAAGGATGTGTTGGCTGGGAGTGAGCCGCCACTCTCCAGCCTGGGTGATGGAGCAAGACTCTGACTCATAGAAAAAATGGAAAAGAGGTGAAAATGAAGAGTATCCATTTGTGTATGGAGATGAGATTACCGTGAACAGACAGAGATCATTTGGGAAGGAGGTACCAGCCTTGGGCCTAGAGTTCCTGAAAGACAGTGGATCAGCAGAAAATAGGACTGTGGCTTTGGGAGGCCGAGGCTGCAGACCTCTGGAGCCCAGGAGCTTGGACTAGCCTGAACCATGTAGTAGGACACTGTCGCTCCCCAGAACACAAACAATGGATTTGCGCATGGTGGTATCAATGGTTCTGAACACACAGGATGTGGTGGCCTCCATTCCAGTGCATTGCTTTGTGTCCCTTTGCTGACAGAACATGCAAGTCCATGCTGGGAACCGTGCCTCATGGCAGTCAGCTCCACACCCTGAGAGGCAGAGACAGGAGGCTGCATGAGCCCAGGGGTCAGAGATCAAAATGAGCGATGTAGCCAGACCTTGTCTCGGTGAGAGGCTCCCAAAATGTAGTCAGGTGTGGTGGACCTAGAAGTCCTGGCTGCTTGGGGCCTGAAGCGGGAGGACCACCTGATTCCCAAAGGTCGAGGCCCTGGGAGCCATGATCATGCCACCATGTCACATACTGGCTGATGAAGACTCCAGCGACAAAAAAGAGGCACCCCACGTGCATCACGATGGGTGTCCATGGCTCCCCAGGTAAAGGTCTGCATGGGTGGGGGATGATAGAGTATTCAGGAGAGGAATGGGCCCTCTCCCACACAAAGATGTCAGACAGGGTGACCAGAACCTGACTGACCGAGCATTGCAGGACCACCTTGATGGCTTTGTGGGCAATGGCAGTCCTAACTTGGGGCTGTTGGTTCCGTGAGCTCACAAACGTATTTGCCATGGGGCACGAGTGTGGAGGTTAGGGGAAGGACTTCTGGGGTGCATGGCCAAAAGCACATGACGGACATGCCCAGTGGCCACCTTTGAATCCTCATGTGAAGGACAAGCCGGAAAGTGCCTTTTCCTCTCCCATCCCTGAGGGAGACTCTGTGCTGGGTGTCAGGGGTGGTGGTAGTGTTGGTGGTGGTGATTATTATTATTTTGAGTCAGAATACCATTCTGTCACCCATGCCGGAGCACAGGGACATGCTCACGGCCACAACAGACTAGAAATGCCAGGCCAGGTGATCCTCCTGACTCCACCCCTGAGTGACTGGAACCACAGGCATGCACCACCACATTCAGCTAATCTTTGGATTTCTTTTTGATTTCTGAGACGAGGTAACTCCTGGTGTCCCAGGCTGGTGTCTAACCCACAGGCTCATGCTGTCCACTAGCCTGGGCCTCTGAAAAGCAGGGATGCCAGTCTGAGCCCCTGAGCCCAGACTGTGTTTGTGGTGGTGGTGGTGTTTGGTATTATTATCTGAGTTGGTGTACCCCTCCTTTCCCCAGGCCGTGGTCCAGGGGTCCACTCTCAGCCACCGAGGACTCCACCGGCTGGGCTATGGCAATCCTCCCACTATGGCCTCTTGAGTGGCCAGAAAAACAGGTGTGTGCTATAATGCTCAGCTTTTGTTTAGGCTTCTTGGAGAGACAAGGTCTCGAGCTGTTGCCTGGGCTAGTCTTGAACTCAGGGGCTCAGGCCACCCTCTTGCATCAGACTCCCAGACCTTCCGCCAAGAAAGGCCAGGGACACATCCTTCACTCAGGGACATTTCTCCCCCCAATACCATTATTACAGGCTCTAAAACCAGTCATTCAGTGAAAATACCATGCACAGTTGAGAATCTGTGTACAGTTCTGATGATTTTGGAGACAGGGTCTGTCTCTGTGGCCCAGGCTGGGGGCTGGGAAAACAAGCCATTCATCATCAGCCTCGAAATCATGGGCTCTGGCGATCCTCTTGCCTCAGCTTCTGGAGTGGCCTGATGATGGGGATCTCAACCCCAGACCCCCTGTTTCAATGGGTGTAGACATGGGTTCTCCCTTTGTGGTGCAGGCTGGCATTGGGCTCCAGCCATCCTCCTGCCTCAGCCTCCCAGGTCGTGGGATTCCAGGCATGGGCTGCCACACAAGGCCTACAGATTTCTTTTCAATGAAGGTTCGAGGCAGGGCTCCAGGGCTTTGCCTCATCATTCCATTGTTTTGGGAGACTGAGACCAGTGGCTGGGCCAAGCTCACAGGTCGAGACCCACCTGGGCACCTCATTGAGACCTCGTCTCTACCCTCTATCCCAAATGAGCCAGGCGTGATGGCATGCGCCTGTCCTTCCGGCTCCTTGGAGGCTGGTAAATGGCTCACTGGGGCCTGGCGGACCAAAGCTGTGGTGGCCAGGAGCGAACAACCGCCCTCCATCCTGGTCGAAGAAGTGAGACTCCAACTTAAAGAAAAAAAGGAAAAAGAAAGAAAAAACCAGCATCCATTTGTAAATGGAGTTGGGATCATTGTGAACAGACAGAGATCATTTGTGAAGGAGGACACAGTCTTGAGCCCAGAGGTCCTGAAAGACAGTGGATCGGCAGAAAATTGGGCTGTGGCTTTGGGAGGTCGAAGCAGGGGACAGCTGGAGCCTGGAAGTTCGAGACCAACCTGGGCCATGTAGTGAGACCTTGTCACTCCCCAGAACACAAACACTGGAGTTGTGCATGTTGGCATCTGTGGTCCCAGATACATAGTATGCAGTGGTCTCCAATCAAGGGCGTTCTTTTGCATCATCCCTGCTGACAGAATGTGCGAGTCCAGGCCGGGCACCGTGGCTCACGGCCATCAGCTCTGTGCCCTAGGAGGCACAAGCAGGAGGCTTCTTGAGTCCAAGGTTTGCAGACCAGCCCAGGCGATATGGCCAGATCTCATCTCAGCTAGAGGTCTTCAAAATCAAGTCTGGCATGGTGGCCCCCGTATCCCAGCTGCTTGGTGGTGGAGGTGTTAGGACCGCCTGAGCCCCACAGGTTGAGGCCCCGGGAGTCTCGATCATGCCACTGTGCCACAGTCTGGCAGACAGAAACTCCGATGACAAAATAGATGCCTCCCACGAACATCACAACAGGCGTCTACACCTCCCCAGGCAAAGGTCTGCTTGGCAGGGGACAATGGAGTGTTTGGGAGAGTGAGAGGCCCTCCCTCCACCAGAAGGTGGCAGACAGGGTGACTGAAAACTGGGTTGACCATGGCATTGCCAGTCTGCCGTGATCACTCTGTGCTTGACGGCGGCCCTACCTCTGGGCCCTCTGTTCTGTGAGCTCACACATGCCTTTTCTGTAGGGCATGAATGTGGAGGGTGGAGGCAAACCTTCTGGGGCACATAGCTGTAGGCACAGCAGGGTCGTGCCCCATGGCAACATTTCAAACCTCCCGCAAATGACAGGCTGGAAGATGCCTTTTCCTCTCCCATCCCTGAGTTTGACACCTCGTGCTGGGTCGCAGGGGTGGTGCTGCTGGGGCTGCTGCTGCTGGTAATTTTTATTATTTGGAGTCAGAATCCTGCTGTGTCGCCCAGGGCCACACTCACACTCTGTGTAGGCCAGAGTGCAGGGCCACACTCACAGTCACTGCAGACTCCATCTGCTGGGCTCATGTGATCCCCACGGCTCGGCTCCCAATTGACTGGAACCACAGTCCTGCGCCACTATGTCCAGCTAACCTTTGGATTTATTATTGATGGCTGAGATGACATCTTGCCCCCGTCCCAGGCTGGGGGCCAAACCTTCAACCTCAGAACAATCACTTGCCTGGGCCCCCAAAGTGTTGGGATGCCAGGCTGAGCCCCTCAGTCTGACCTGTGGTTTTGGTGATGATGGTGGTTGGTATTATTATCCTGAGTAGGAGTCCCACTCTGTCACCCAAGCTGGAGAGCAGGCACATGCTTTTGACCACTGATACCTCCACTGGCTGGGATCCACTGATCCTCCTGCTGTGGCCTCCCAAGTAGCCAGAATGACAGGCTTGCACCACCAAGCACGACTCACTTTTTGGCTTCTTGTGGAGGTCTTGTCAATGTACCCAGGGTTGTCTAGAATCCGGAGGCTCAGGCCATCCTCTTGCCTCAACCTTCAAGAGCACTGGGATGACTCACATGAACCCCTGTGCCCAGCCTCCAAACCCCCTCAGGGCCCCACAGTGAGGCCCGCTATCTTTCAATGACCAGGGACCACAGAAAGGGTGGCCGGATTTGACCAAAGAGCTGACCCTGAGTGAAGTGCCTGGCACAGGGGGATTTCTGCATCTGGGTGCCCACCCTTCTGCCTGCTTCATTCCCCAGGTTTGGCCCACTCGTACCTCCCAGTGGCCACCTCAGGGAAAGGGAGGGCATGATTCTCAAAACTTCGGAAGAAAGGGAACTTTAGGGTGACTCATGTCTCTCTCCTCGGCACTCTGAGAATCTGAGATGAGAAGATAGCCAGATCCCTGGAGCTCGACACCAGGCTTGATACCATTACAAGCCCCCAACACAACCCCAAGCAAATCCAGGAAAACATGGGGGGGGGCAGGCCTCAGTGGGAGTATCACCTCTGGCCCAGAGTTCAAGATTAGGCAGGAAGACCAGGATGTCGACAAAAAGGAAAGCTTGTGATCACAGCAGTTTGGGAGGCCAAGGTCAAGAGGGTAGACGGAGTTGAGTGGTTTGAGAGCAGCCTGGGCAACCTAGTGAGGAGAGAAATGAAAGAAAGAAAGAAAGAAAGAAAGAAAGAAAGAAAGAAAGAAAGAAAGAGAGAGAGAGAGAGAAAGAAAGAAAGAAAGAAATGCATTCTCCTGCAAACCTTCCTCCCTCAGGCCTTCTCCTTCACAAGCCCTCATGTGAGCATCCCCCAAGCTCGTCACCTTCCAATGCCAACCCCCCTAATGGCTGTCCCTTCATTGATGTGGGAATTTCTGAGGCTTCCTGGCAGTGTTCTTGCCGGCTCTCCTCCCCAAGGTGAGAAATGTGCCCCAGGCAGACCAACACTCCAACTCGGCAACAAGTACCTTAAACCAAGAAAGGTCAGGGACACATCCCTCACCGGGGGACATTTCTCCCCCTTCCTATCCCATTTTTCCTGGCTCTAAAACCAGTCGCCTTGTGAACTAACCACATGCAGTTGAGAATCTATGTATGATTCTGATATTTTTGGAGACAGGGCTCATTTTGTTGGTTTCTTTTAGAGACGAGGTCTCGCCAAAGTGCCTGGGCTTTTCTTGAACCTGGGGACTCAGGCCATCTTCTTGCCTCAACCTCCCAAGGTGCCGGGGTAACAAGCGTGAGACCTGACACCCGGTCTTCACACCCCTTTCTGGGCCCACTGCAAGACCCATTTCCTTTAGATGACCCAGGACCCCAGATTGGGCAGCAGGAGTTGTCTGTCCAGCCTGAACTAGGAAAGCATCTGGGTCAGGGGTGTGTCTCTTCCGGGGAGCCTGGTCTTCCAGCCACCTCACTCCTCATGATGGACCCACTCACTCCTCCAAGGGGTTACCTTCTAGAAGGGAGGGCATGACTCACAAGCCTTCCTGCGAGGGATGGCCGGGTGACTCACACCTGTCTCCTCAGCACTCAGAGAGTCCGAGATGGGAAGATGGCCTGAGCCCAGGAGCTTGAAGTAGCAATCCCCCATCTTGACCCCAAGCAAAACTCAGAAAACCTTGGGTGAGTGCAGGCCTTGGTGGGAGAGTCACCTCCAGCCCAGATTTCAAGACCAGGCAGGAAGACCAGGATGTCATCGACCAAATAGAAAGCCTGTGGTGCCATCAATTTGGGAGGCCCAGGCAAGAGGTTCACCCAAGTTGGGTGGTTTGAGAGCAGCCTGGGCAAGCTAGTGAGGAAAGAAAATAAAGAAAGAAGGAATGAAAGAAAGAAAGAGAAAAGAAAGAAAGGATGAAAGAAAGAAAGGAAGGTAAGAAAGAAAGAAAGAAAGAAAGACAGAGAGAGAAAGAAAGAAAGAAAGAAAGAGAAAGAAAGAAAGAAAGAGAAAGAAAGAAAGAAAGAAAGAAAGAAAGAAAGAAAGAAAGAAAGAAAGAAAGAAAGAAAGAAAGAAAGAAAGAAAGAAAGAAATCCATTCTCCTGCAAACCTTCTGCCTTCAGTCTTTCCCCTTCTGGCTCCCCGCATGTGAGGTTCCCCCAAGCTCTGCACTTCCAGCCCCAACCCCCCACCAATTGGTGACCCTACATTGGTGCAGGAGTTCTCAAGCCTCCCTTGCTGGGTTCCTGCCGGCGTTCCTCTCTGAGGTGAGGAATGTGACCCAGGCAGGCCAACTCTCCAACTCGGAAAGGAGAACCTTCTGCCAAGAAAGGCCAGGGACACATCTCTCACCTGCAGAAAAATTTCCCCCCCAATCCCATTTTTCCTGGCTCTAAAACCAGTTGCCCTGTGAACACACCACGCACAGTTGAGAATCTGTTTACAACTCTGAACTTTTCGGAAACAGGGTCTGACTCTGTGGCCCAGGCTGGGGCCCAGAGACACTACTGCTGTTAACTGCCCACCTCAAAATCACGGGCTCCAGCGATCCTCCTGCCTCAGCCTCTGGAGTTGCTAGCACGACGGGCACCATGACCCCAGAGTGCCGAGATGGGGTCTCCCTGAGTCATCCAGGCTGGCTTTGGGCTCTAGGTTTCCAGCCATCCTCCCACCTCTGCCTCCCAGAGCACTAGGATTCCAGACGTTGGCCACCACAACAGGCCTTTTGGTTCATTTTCAACGAAGTTTCGTGGCTGAACTCAGGACTCAGTCTCATCATCCCAACCCTTTGGGAGGCAGATTCCAGTGGCCGACCCAAGTCCATGGGCAAAGAACCACCCAGGCAACTCAGTGTGACCTCGTCTCTACCATCCATCCCAAATGAGCTGTGTGTGGTGACAGCCACCTCTTGTTCTGGTTCCTCTGAAAGCTGTGGAAAGGTCAGCTGGAGTCTGAAGGGGCAAGGCTGCAGTGGCCGGGACCGAGACACTGCTCTCCAACCTGGGTGATGGAGTGAGATCTGACTCAAATAAAAAAAAGTAAAAAGAAAAAAAATAGAAGAGCATCCATTTGTGTATGGAGTTTGGATCATCGTGAACAGACAGAGATCATTTCAGAAGGAGGCCCCAGCCTTGGGCATAGAGTTCCTGAAAGACAGTAGATTGGTAGTCAATTTGTCTGTGCCTTATGGAGACTGAGGTGGGGGACCGCTGGAGCCTTAGAGTTCATGTCCAGCCTGGGCTATGAAGTGAGACCTCATCTCTCCCCAGAATGCTAACACTCCTGTCATGCATGGTGGTGCCCACAGTCCCAGCTACACGGGATGAGCTCGCCTCCCATCCATGGTGGACCTTTGCATCACCCCCACTGACAGCATGTGCAAGTCCTGGCTGGGCACCATGGCTAATGACCACTAGGCCCACACTATGAGAAGCCAAGATGGGAGGCTCCCTGATCCCCGGGGCTGTAGACCAGCCCAGGTGAGGTGACCAGACCTTGTCTCAGCAAGAGGTCCCCAAAATCGAGTCAGGCATGGTGGCCCCGAGTCCCAGCTGCTTGGGGGCCATGGCAGGAGGACTACTGGAGCCCCACAAATCAAAGCCCCAGGATACACGTTCATGCTGCTGTGCCCCAGCCCAGCCAATGGAGATGGCTCCCACGTGTGTCATGATGAGCATCCACTGCTCCCTAAGGAGAGGTCTGCATTGGCAGGGGACAATGGAGTGATCAGGACAGGAAAGCAGACAGGGCGACCAGTACGTTGGCTGGCCATAGCATTGCCTGACTGCCTTGATCGCTCTGTGCCCTACAGCCACCCTAACTCAGAGCCATCTGTTCCATGAGCTCACACAAGTCTTTCCAGTGGGGCACAAGTGTGGATGGTGGAGGCAAGTCTTTTGGCACTCGTTGCCGAAGATGAGGGATGGACGTGTCCAGTGGCCACCTCTGAAACCTCCCACGAATGAAAGAAGGCAAAGTAACTATTCCTCCCCATCCCTGAGAGTGACTCCTCGTGATGGGTGACAGGGTTGGTTGGGGTGGCAGTGGTCGTGGTTATTATTATTTGGAGTCGGAGGCTTGGGCCACCACACCCAGCTAGTCTTTGGATGTGTTTTTGATGGCTGAGTCGAGCTCTAGCCCAGTGTCCTGTGCTGGTCTCGAACCCATAGGCTCAGGCCATTCACTCGCCTCAGCCTCTGAAGGGCTGGGATGGCAGGCTAAGCCCCTGAACCCAGCCCGTGGTTGTTTTGGAGGAGGTTGGTATTATTAAGCTGAGTTGAAATCCCACTCTGTCACCCAGGCTGGAGTGCAGGGGCCTGGCCTTGTCCACCAGAGCCTCCACTGTCTGGGCTCAGGCCATCCCAAGTGGCTGGAACAACAGGTGTACACCACCATGCTCGGCTCATTTTGTTGGTTTTTTATAGAGATGAGGTCTCGTCAAGGTGCCCAGTGTGGTCTCATACGTGGGGGCTCTGGCCATCCTTTTGCCTCGGCCACCCAAAGTGCCGGGGTGAGAGACATGAGCCCCCACACATGGCCTTTACTTCCCTCCCGGCACCCCACTGCAAGTCCTGCTCCCTTCAGATGACCCAGGAGCACTGAGAGGGGAGCCGAAGTCACCTGCCCAGCAGCACTATGGGAGCCCCTGGCACAGCAATGTGTCTCTGCTGGGTACCCAGACCTTTGTCCAACTCGTTCCCCAGGGTTTTCCAACTCATTCATCCCAGGGGCCAACTCATGCAAAGGGAGGATGTGACTCTCAAACTTTCGGGTGGGGAATGGCCAGGTGACTCTCACCTCTCCTTGGCACTCGGGAAGGCCGAAAAGGGAAGATGACCAGAGCTCAGGAGATTAAGACCAACCTGGAAACCATAGTAAGCCACCACCTCGACCCTAAACAATACCCAGAAAACCATGGGTGAGGAAGGCCTTGGCAGGCGGATGGTCTCCAGCCCAGAGTTCAAGACCAGGCAGGAAGACACGGATTTTGACCAAATTGAAAGCCTGTGATCACAGCAGTTTGGGAGGCCAAGGCCAAGAGAATGGCCTGGATTGGGAAGTTTCAGAGCAGCTTGGGCAATCTAGTGAGGAAACAAAAGAAAGGAAGGAAGGAAGGAAGGAGGAAGGAAGGAAGGAAAAAGGAAAGAAAGAAAAAAGAAATCCATTCTCCTGCAAACCATTGTCCTGGCATCCCTTCTAGGATGCATGGCTGAAGGCATGAGGGACGTGCCCTGGAGCCAGCTTTGAAACCTCCTGTGAAATGCCTTTTCAGGGAAATGCCTTTTCCATTCCTATCCCTGAGGTTGACTCCTTGCGCTGGGTGGCAGGGCTGGTGGTGGTGGCGGTAGTGGTGATTATTATTACTAGGAGTCGGAATCTCACTCTGTCGCCCATGCTGAGTGCAGCGGCAGGCTCAATGCCACGGCATACTCCACCTGTGGGCTCTGGCAATCCCCTCACCTTGGCCTCATGAGTGGCTGGAACGACAGGCATACACCACCATGAACCAGCTAATATTTGGATTTATTTTTGATGGCCGAGTTAAGGTCTCACCCAGTGCCCTGGGCTGGTTTTGAACCCACAGGCTCAGGCCATCGACTAGCCTTGGCCTCCAAAGGGTCGGAGTGCCAAATTGAACCCCTGAGCACAGCCTGTGGATGTGGTGGTGGTCTATGGTATTATACTAAGTTGGAGACCTGCTCTGTCACTGAGTCTAGAGCACAGAGGCCCTTCTCGGACACCACGGCCTTCCCTGGCTGGGCTCTGGTCATCCTCCTGTGGCGTCCTCCTGAGTGACCGGGATGACAGACATGTACCAGCATGCTCAACTCATTTTGTTGGTTTCATGTAGAGATGAGGTCACGCCAAGGTGCTTGGGTTGGTCTCAAACCCAGGGGCTCAGGCCATCCTCTTACCTTGGCCTACCAGAGTGCCAGAATGACAACAGTGAGCCCCCATGTCCATGCTCCAAACCACTCTTGGGGCTCCAACTTGAGGCCCGCTACCTTCGGACAATCTGGGACCCCGGAGAGGGCGGCCGGATTCACCCACTGAGTCCTTCATGGGAGGAGCATCTGGCACATGGGCATGTCTCTTTCAGGGCGCCCACCCTTCCTCTCACCATGTTCCCCAGTGTAGACCCACACGCTCCTCCCAGGAGCCACCTAGGGGAAAGGGAGGGCATGTCTCTCAAACCTTCGGGGTGTCAGGGATGGCCGGGTGACTCATGACTGTCTCATTGGCACTCAAGGAGGTTGAAAGGGGAAGATGGCTGGAGGTCAGGAACTCGAGACCAGGCTGGAAACCATGGCAAGCCCCTACCTTGACCCCAAGCAAAACCCAGAAAACCTTGGGTGAAGGCAGCCCCTGGTGGGAGGTTCATCTCTGACCCCGAGTTCATGACCAGGAAGGAAGACTAGGATGTTGACCAATTGGAAAACCTGTGATTGCAGCAGTTTCGGAGGCCCAGGCTGAAAGGATGGCAAGTAGGGCGATTTGAGAGAAGCCTTGGCAACCAAGTGAGGAAAGAAAAGAAAGAAAAATGAAAGAAAGGAAGGAAGGAAGGAAGGAAGGAAGGAAGGAAGGAAGGAAGGAAGGAAGGAAGAAAATAAAGAAATCCATTCTGCAAACATTCTGTCCTCAGTCCTTCCCCCCTGCCCTCTCACTTGTAAGAGTCCCCCAAGCTAGGCACTTTCTTGCCCATACCTCCCCAATGGCTGATCCTCCTTTGTTGTGGGAGTTCCCAAGTCTCCCTGGCTGTGTTCCCATTGGCTCTCCCCTGCGAGGTGAGAAATGTTCCCTAGGCAGACCAATACTCTGACTTGGCAATGAGGACCTTCCAGCAAGAAAGTCTGGTTTCACATTTTTCACCTGGGGAAATTTCTTCCCCCAGTCCCATTTTCTCTGGCTCTAAAGTCAGTCACCCTGTAAACACACCACACTCAGTTGATAATCTGTGCATGATTCTGATGTGTGGCTTTTTTTTTTTTTGAGTAGGAGTCTCACTCTGTCACCCAGACTGGAGTGCAGTGGCCGCTTCCAGCCACTACGGCCTTGATCTGCTGGGCTCTGGCTTTCCTTCCACCTCAGCCTTCCGAGTCATCAGAATTATAGGTGCGTGCTACCATGCCCGGCTAATTTTTTGACTTATTGTAGAGATGAGGTCTTGCCTGCCAAAGCAGGTCTCAAACCCGTGGGCTCAGGCAATCCACTCACCTCAACCTCCCAAAGGCATGGGATTACAGACTGAGCCACCAAGCCTGGCTATTCTGATGTTTTTGGAGACAGGGTCTGGCTCTGTGGTCCAGACTGGGGCCCGGGGGCATGACTGTCATTCGCTGGCAACTTTGAAATTGCAGGCTTTGATGATCCTCCCACCTCAGCCTTTGGAGTAGCCGGGAAGATGGGCACCTTGACCCCAGACCCACTGTTTGGATGGGTGTGAACACGGGGTCTCCCTGTGTAGGCCAGGCTGGCCTTGGGCTCCTGCTCTCCAGGCAACCTCCCAGCTTGGCCTCCCAGAGTGCTAGGATTCCAGGCTTGGGCAGCTGTGCCAGGCTTTCTGGTTTTTTTTTGATGAAGGATCAAGGCCAGGCTCTGGGGCTCAGCCTCATCATCCCAGGGTGAGGCCAGCAGCCAGGCAGTGGTCGTGGGCTGATACTCACCCAGCACCTTGGCGAGACCCCTTCTCTATGCCCATCCCAAATGACCCTGACATGATGGTGCACACCTGTCATTCTGACTCATTGGTAGGTCAGAAAAAGGCTCGTTGGAGCCCAGCAGGTCAAGGTTGAGGTGGGTGGAGCCAGCCACTGCCCTCCAGTCTGGGCAACGGAGTCAGACTCCAACTAAAAGAAAAAAAAAAGAAATATAAGTAGAGCATCCATTGTGTATGGAGTTGGGATCATCATGAACAGGCAGAAAGGTCCCAGCCTTGGGCCAAGAGTTTCTGAAAGACAGTGGATCAGCAGACAATCGGGCTTGACTTTGAGAGGTCAAGGTGAGGTACTACTGGAGCCCGGCTGTTTGAAACCAGCCAGGTCCATGTAGCAAGACCTCATTGCACTCTGTTATGCAAACACTGGAGTGACAAATGGTGGAGCCCTTGGGCCTGGCTACATAGGATGTGGTGGCCTCCATCCCAGGGTATTCCTTTACATTGCCCCACTGACAGAATGTGTAAGTCCGGGCTAGGCACTGTGGCTTACGGTCATCGGCCCCGCACCCTGGGAAGCATAAGCGGGAAGCTGCCTAAGGCCAGGGGTCAGAGACCAGCCCGAGTTATATGGTCAGACCTTGTCTCAATGAGGGGTCCCCAATATAGAGTCAAGTGTTTTGGCCCCCCCTAGTTCTGGCTCCCTGGGCCCGAGGTCGGTGGACAGTCTGAAACCTGTAGCCCGAGTCCCCTGGAGCCAAGATCGAGCCACTGTGCCTGAGCCCGGCTGAAGGAGACTCTGGTGACAAGAAAGATGCCTCCCACATGCATCACGTTGGGCATCCATGGCTCCCCAGGGAAAGGTCCCCTTGGGGGTTGACAATGGAGTGATCGGGAGATGAAGGAACCCTCCCCCTGCCTGAAGGTGGCAGACATGGTGACCAGAACCTTGGCTGGCCACTGTGCTACTGAACCGCCTTGACCGCTCTGTGCCCGATAGTTGTTCCAGCTTGGGGTTGTCAGTTATGTGAGCTCACACACATCTTGGTTGAGGGGCAGGAGTGTGGAGAGTGGAGGCAGACCTCCTAGGGAGCATGGAAGAAAGTGAAAAATGGATGTGCCCAGTAGCCAACTTTGAAACCTCTCACTAATGGCAGGCCGGAAAGTGCCTTTTCCTCTCCCAGCCATGAGGGTGACTCTTTGTGCTGGGTGGCAGAGTTGGTGGTAGTGGTGGTACTGGTGATCATTATTATTTGGAGATGGAATCCTGACTGTTGCCTGGGCTGGAGCACAGGTGCACGCTCACAGCCATGGTGGACTCCACCTGCCTGGCTAAGGGGATCCTTCTGACTCGGCTCCCCAAGTGGCTGGAACCACAGGCCTGCACCACCAAGCCTGGCTTATCTTTTGATTTATTTTTGATAACCAAGACAAGGTCTCTCCCCATGTCCCAGGATGGTATTGAAACCACAGGCTCAGGTCCTCCACTCTTCTGGGCCTCTGAAGTGTCAGGATCCCAGGCTGAGCCCCTGAACCAGCCTGTGATTGTGGTGGTCCTGGTGTTTGGTATTATTATGCTGAGTCTGAGTCCTGCTCTGTCACCCAGGACAGAGCGCAGGGGCCCTCTCTTGGCCATCATGGCCTCCACTGTCTGGACTCTGTCAATACTCCAGCTGTGGCCTCCCAAGTGCCCAGAATGAAGCCATTTGCCACCACGCCCGCTTCATTATTTTGACGTCTTGTAGTGAAGAGCTATCACCAAGGTGTCTGGGCTTGTCTTGAACACTGGGACTAAAGGCCTTCCTCTCACCTCAGCCTCCCAGAGCACTGGGATGAAAAGCATGAGCCCCTGCGCCTAGCCTCCACACCCATCTTGGGCCCCACCATGAGGCCCATTCCCTTTTGCCGACCTGGAACCCCACAGAGGGTACCCAGAGTTGACAGCAAGCCCTCCCCAGGGGGAGTGCCTGATGCAGGGTCATGTCTTAGCTGGGCCACCCACCCCTCCACCTACCTTGTTCCCCAGGGTGGACAGGCTCACTCCTCCCAGGGATCATCTCGGGGAAAAGGGGGACATTACTCTTAAACCTTCATCACTCGTGGTGGTCGAGACAGGAAGATGGCCAGAGCCCGGGAGCTTGAGACCAGGCTGGACACCTTAGCAAGCCCCTACTACGACCCCCCCAAAAACCCGAAAAACCTTGGGTGAAGACAGGCCTCGGCAGGAGGCTCTTGTCCAGCCCAGAGTTCAAGACCATGCAGGAAGACCAGGATGTCGACCAAATGGAAAGCCTGTGATCACCGCATTTTGGGAGGTCCCACCTAGAAGATGGTCCTAGTTGGGCAGTTTGAGCAGCCTGGACAACCTATGAGGAAAGAAAGAAAGAAAGAAAGAAAGAAAGAAAGAAAGAAAGAAAGAAAGAAAGAAAGAAAAAGTCCATTTTAGTGCAAACTTTGTCCTCAGTACTTCTCCCCCTGCCCCCCCACATGTGAAGGTCTCACAAGCTCATCACCTTCCAGCCCCAACCCCCCCCCAATGAATGCCCCCACTTTGCTGCGGGAGTTCTTAAGGCTCCCTGGCTGGGTTCCTGCCAGCTCTCCTCTATGAGTGAGAAATGTGCCCCACACAGGCCGACCCTCAGACTCAGCATTGACGACCTTCCTCCAAGAAAGGCAAGGGACACAGTCCTCACCCGAGGAAATTTCTGCCACCCAAATCCCATTTTTCCTGCCTCTAAAGTCAGTTGCCCTGTGAACACACCACGTGCACTTGAGAATCTCTATAAGATTCTGATGTTTTTGGAGACAGGGTCTAACTCTCTGGCCCAGGTTGGGGCCCACGGACATGACTGTTGTTAACCACCAACCTCAAAATTGCAGGCTCCGGTGATCCTCCCACCTCAGCCAATGGAGTGGCCAGGATGATGGGTATCTCGGTCCCAGAACCCCTGTTTGGATGGGTGTGGAAACAGGGTCTCTCTGCATGGCCCTGGCTGGCCTTGGGCTCCAGCCTTCTTCCCACCTTGGCCACCCAGAACACTGGGATTCCAGGTGTGGGCTGTCAAGCCAGGCCTTCTGGTTCATTTTTTATGACAAATCGTGACTGGGCTTGGAGGTTCAGCCTCATCATCCCAGTGCTTTGGGAGGCCGAGTCCAGTGGCTGGCCCAAGCTAGTGGTTTGAAATAAGCCCAGACACCTCAGCAAGACCTTGTCTCTACTTTCCATCCTAAATGAGTCAGGGGTGTTGGCACACACTTGTTGTTGTTGCTTCTGGGAAGGCCTGGGAAAGTCTAGTTGAAGTGTGGTGGGATGACGCTGTGGTGACCAGGAGCGAGTCACTGCCCTCCAGGTTGGGTGATGAAGTTAGACACCGACTCAAAGAAAAAAAGGAAAAAAGGCAAAAAAAGGAAGAGCATCCATTTGTGTATGGAGTTGGGATCATCGTGAACACAGAGAGATCATTTCAAAAGAGGCCCAGTTTTGGGCCTAGAGTTCCAGAAAGACAGTGGCTCAGCAGACAATCAGGCTGTGGCTTTGGGAGTCTGATTTGGGTGAACTCTGGAGCCCAGGAGTTCTAGCCCAGCCTGGGCCACGTAGCAAGAACTTGTCACTCCCTGGTATGCAAACACTGGAGTCGGCCATGGTGGCACACTCGGTCCCAGGGCATTCTTTTGTGATGCCCCCACCAACAGAACATATGAGTCCAGGCTGGACACCCTGGCTCATGTTCATCAGCCCTGTGCCCTGGGAGGCCAACGTGGGAGGCTGCCTGAGGCCAGGTGTCAGAGACCAGCCTGGGAAGGTGGCCAGTCCTTGTCTCCAAGAGTGTCCGTAAAATCGAGTCAGGTGTGGTGGCCCCCAGAGTCCCAGCTGCTAGGGGACAAATGCAGAAGTACTGCCTGAGTCCTGCAGGTCAAGGTTCCGGGTGCTAAGTTCATGCTGCCATGCCCCAGCCCAGTTGACGGAGTCCAGCAGCAAATAAGACACCTCCCACATGCATCACAATGGGTGTCACAGCTCCCCAGGGAAAGGTCCGCATGGGCGGGGGATGATGGAGTGATTGGGACAGGAAGGGGCCGTTCCCATGCCCAAAGGTTGCAGACAGAACAACTGGAACCTGTGCTGGCCACAGCGTTGCTGGACAGCCTTAATCACTCTGTTCCCGACAACTTCCTTAGCTTGGGGCCATCTGTTCCATGAGCTCACACACATCTTTGCTGTGGGGTACGAGTGTGGAGGGTGGAGACAGACCTTCTGGGGCATGTGGTCAAAGGCACGGGATGGACATTCCCAGTGGCCACCTTTGAAACCTCTCATGAACGATGAGCTGGAAAGTGCCTTTTCCCTAAGGGTGACTTCTTGTGCTGGATGGCACGGGTGCTGGTGGTGGTGGTGGTGGTGATTATTATTATTTGGAGTCCGAATCCCACTCTGTTGCCCAGGCCAGGATTCAGGGTCATGCTCACGACCACCACGGAATCCACTTGCCAGGCTCATGCGATCCTCCCGCCTTGAACCTCCGAGTGGCTGGAACCACAGGCCTGCGCCACCAGGTCTGGCTAAAGTTTGGATTGATTTTTGATGGCTGAGATGATGTCTCACTCCATGTCCTGGGCTGTTTTTGAATACGCAGTCTCAGGCCGTCCACTCATCTGGGGCTCCTAAGGGCAGAGATGCCAGGCTGAGCCCCTGAGCGCAGCCTGAGAGTGTGGTGGTGGTAGTTGGTATTATTCTGAGTCAGATTCCCACTCTGTCACCCAGGCTGGAATGCAGATACCCACTCTTGGCCACAGGGACCTCCATCGGCTGGTCTCCGGTGATGCTCCTGCCGTGGTCTCCTGAGTGGCCAGAATGACAGATGTGCACCACCAATCTCGGCTTATTTTTTTGGTTTCTTGTAGATAGGAGGTCTTGCCAAGTTGCCTGGGCTGGTCTCAAACCCAGGGGTCATGTCATTCTCTTGCCTTGGCATCCCAGAGCCCCATGATGACAAGCGTGAGTCCTTGCACTGAGCCTCCACATCCCTCTCGGGGTCCCACCATGAGGACAGCTCCCTTCCAACAATGCACAATACCAGTGTGGGTGGCAGGAGTCGCCAACTAAGCCCTCCACAGGGAGAGCACCTGGCACAGGGATGTATCTCCACCGGGTTAGCCACACCTCCCCCTGCCTTGTGGTCATTGTGGACCCACTCTATCACCCCAGGGCCACCTCGGGGAAAGGGATCATGTGACTTTTAAAACGTTGGGTAACAGTGATGGTCGGGTGCCTCATGCCTGTCTCATCGGCACTCAAGTAGGCCAAGATGGGAAGATGGCCGGAGTCTGGGAGCTCAAGATCAGGCTGGACACCATAGCAGGCCCCTACCTTGACCCCAAGAAAAGACCAGAAAATCTTGGGTGAGGGCAGCCCTCGGTAAGAGGATCAACTCTAGCCCAGATTTAAAGTCAAGGATGTCGACCAATGGGAACTCTGTGATCGCAGTAATTTGGGAGGCCCAGACCAAGAGGAAGGCCCAATTTGGGCTGCTTGAGAGCAGCATGGGCAACCTAGTAAGGAAAGACAAGACAGAAAGAAAGATAGAAAGAGGCTGGACTCAGAGATTCAGTGTGTAATCCCATGCATTGGAAGGCCGAGTTGTGTGACTTGTCTGAACCTGTGGCTTTAAGACCTGCGTGGGCAACTTGGTGAGAACTCATCTCTACAATAAATCAAAAAAATTTGCCAGGTGTGGTAGCGGACACCTATAGTTCCTGCTCCTTGGAAGGTTGAGGCAGAGGGATCGCCGGTGCCCAGCAACTCGAGGCTGTGGTGGCCTGGAGCGGCCACTGCACTCCAGTCTGGGCAACTGAATGAGACATCGACAAAAAAAGAAAGAAAGAAAGAAAGAAAGAAAGAAAGAAAGAAAGAAAGAAAGAAAGAAAGAAAGAAAGAAAGAAAGAAAGAAAGAAAGAAATCCATTCTCCTGGAAAACATCTGCCATCAATCCTTTGTCCCTGCCTTCCTCACATAGGAGATTCCCCCAAGCTCGGCACCTTCCAGCCCCAAACCCCCAGTGCCTGCCTCCACTTTGGTGTGGTATTTCCTGAGTCTCCCTGACCGGGTTCCTGCCGGCACTCCTCTCCTATGTGCGTTATTTGCCCCAGGCAGGCGTACCCTCGGACACAGCAATGGGGAATTTCTGCCAAGAAAGGCCAGGGACACATCCATCACCTGGGGACACTTCTTTACCCCCAATCCCCATGTTTGTATGGGTGTGAAGACGGGTTCTCCCTGTGTGGACTGGTCTGGCCTTGGGCTCATGATCTCCAACCATCCTCCCACCTTGGCCTCACAGAGCTCTGGGCGACCAAGCATGGGCCGCCACGCCAGACCTTCTGGTTCGTTTTCTACAAAGGATCATGCCCAGGCTTGGGGGTTCAGCCTTGTCCTCCCAGTCCTTTGGGAGACTGAGGCCAGCAGCCGGCCCTAGCCTGTGCACTGCCACCCACCCAGGCACCTCGGTGAGACCTCGTCTCTAGCCTCCATCCCAACTGAGCTGGGCTTAGGGGTGTGCACCAATCATTCTGGCTCCTTGGAAGGTTCAGGAAAGGCTCACCAGAGCCTGGAAGGCCGAGGCTGCTGTGGCTGGGTGACAGCTACCGGCCTCCACCCTGGGTGGTGGATTGAGACTCCAACTCAAAGAAAAAAAGGGAAAAAAAGAGCATCCATTGTGGATGGAGTTGGGATCATCATGAACAGATGGAGATCATTTGGGAAGGAGGCCCCAGTCTGGGGCCTATAGATTCCAAAAGACTGTGGATTGGCAGACAATCAAGCTGGGGATTTGGGAGCTTGAGTCAGGGGACCGCTGGAGCCCTGGAGTTCAAGACCAGACTAGGCCATGTGGAAAGACCTTGTCGCTCCCTGGAATGCAAACACTGGAGTAACGCATGGTGGCACCCACAGTCCCACGGGATGTGGTGGTTTCCTGCCTGTGGTGCTCCTTTGTGTTGCCCCCACAAACAGAATATGCGAGTCCAGGTCAGACACCGTGGCTCATGGCATTCAGCCTTGAACCCTAGGAGGCCGAGGAAGGAGGCTGCCTGAGCCCAGGTGTCAAAGACCAGCCCAGGTGACATGGCCAGACATCTTGGTGTGAGGTCCCCAAAATCGAGTCAGGCTTGGTGGCCCATGGAGTCCTGGCTGCTTGGGGGTCAAGACTGGAGGACCACTTTAGCCCCACAAGTCAAGGCACAGGGAGCCACGATAGTGTTGCCACACCCCAGCCCGGCTGAGGGAAACTCTGGTGACGAAAAAGACACCTCCCATGTGCATCACGAAGGGGGTCCACAGCTACCCAGGGAAAGGTCCGCGTGACTGGGGGACGATGGGGTGATCGAGAGAGGAGGGTTACTCCTCCCACCTGAAGGTGGCATACAGGGCACCCAGAACCTGGACTGGCCAGTGCATTGCCGGACCACCTTGTTTGCTCTGTGCTCAATGACCACCCTAGCTCAGGGAACAGATGTCTTTGCAGTGGGGCCTGAGTGTGGAGGGTGGAGGCAGACCTTCTGAGATGTGTGGAGGAAGGCACGGGATGGAGGTGCCTGGTGGCCACCTTTGAAACCTCCCACAAATGACAGGTCTTAAAGTGCCTTTTCCTCTCTCAACCTTGAGGCTGACTCCTTGTGTTGAGTAGCAGGGGTGGTGGTGGTGCATATTATGATTTGGAGTCAGAATCCCCATCTGTAGCCAAGGCCAGAGCACAGGGGCATGCTCATTGCCACCATGGACTCCACCTACTGGGCTCAGGTGACCCTACTGCCTTGGCCCACCCAGTGACTGGAACCACAGGCCTGTGTCACCATGCCCAGCTATTATTTCAATTTATTTTTGATGGCTGAGACAAGATCTCGCCCCATGTCCTGGGCTGATGTTGAACCCACAGACTCAGGCCGTACACTCGCCTGGGCCTCCAAAGTGCCGAGATGCCAGGCTGAGCACCTGAGCCTGGACTGTGGTTGTGGTAATGGTGGAGGTTGGTATTATTATTCTGAATTGGAGTCCCTCTCTGTCGCCCAGCCCTGAGCTCAGAGTCCTGACTCAGCCACTGCGGCCTAAACCTGCTGGGCTCCAGCGATCCTCCCCCCGGCCTCCCGAGTGGCTAGAACAACAGGCATGTGCCACCACTCTCGGCTCATATTTTTGGCTTCTTGTAGAGACAAGGTCTTTCCAATGTGTCTGGGTTGGTCTTGAACCCAGGTCTCAGGCCATCCTCTCGCCTCGCCCTCCCAGAGCACCGGGATGACAGGCTTAAGTCCCTGCACCTGGCCTCAAAACCCCTCTCGGGGTCACACCGCAAGGCCCTCTCCCTTCTGATGAACCAGTGTTGGGAGACATTCTCAGAGGCCTTCAGATTGACAGGGTCGGGAAGGCTGAAGACCCTAGGTTGCAAGGCAACTCTGGGCAGCTATTGGCTCTGCTTATTCTACTCATCTTGTTATGTTCGTCGTTGGTATCCAGAGAGTTGGGAGATGCAAAAAAATGGTACTCCATTGAAAGGATATATTAGTATAAACAAGCAGTTAATGATATGGAAATTTTTCTACCAGGATATTATGCTACACTTGAGTTTCTGTGTCTCCACCATTTGGTACTTGAACACACAACAATGATTGAAAACTGCGGAGGGCACTCTCTTACCCCTGGGAACCTTGGGTTGAATGTGTATCAGGGCTCTCTTTATCCCTGTCAGAGGACTATAGAAGCAAAGTATAAACATCATGTTTGGCATCATAATAGGCTTATTAGTTTTTGTTTTTTTAAGTTGGTTGCTATTTAGGAGCTTTGGGGATGTTGTTTTCATTTTGCTAATTTTAAAGTGTTAGATACGTATTGTTAGCATAACAAAAATTTTTGTGATGATTACGAGTGTTTTAATTTAAGGTGAGCCATTTATGCAAGAAAACAGATGGATGACCCTATAATTTACAGTACACACAAAGTTTTTGCATTTTAGAGTATATGATTAGTATAGAAAGGCTGAAATAGTAGGAAAGGCTTTGCAATTTTATTTAGAAAAAATAAAATGTTAGGAAAACATCAGTTAGGCATTAAGTTATTAAAAGTTTAGATGGTTAGGGTTTATAATTAGAGAAACCACATTGTGATAACTTACATGCTTTAAAAATTCTTAGTGGATATACTGTTACAAATTTGAGGGAAGACAGAGAGTATTACATCGCGATTAGAGCAATTATCAAAACAAAATAAACATGTCTGGGTTTGAAGTCCAAACTGTATGTAACTAAAAGTATAAAAAGAACTTGAAAATAAAAATAAATCAGCATGTGTCTTGCATAACAACAGAGTCAGTGTCCAAGTTTTCTTCTATGCCAATGCTGTTCCTCTTTCAGGAAACCCTGAGCTGCTGGAGCTGGACTCTGGCAAGTGGCACACAAACAGGGACCTGAAGGTAAACGTTCCTTTAATCAGAATGGATAGGACCTTACATAGGGTGGTGCAGATGCCTCTGTAGAGACAGGTGGAGCTAGGAAGGGTAAGCAGTTTTAGAGCCGTGATATGATCATTGGCCAGAATGAATCTAAAGAAAGAAAATTGTTCATAAGTATTTTGATTCATATTCTTTCTAAAAGAGGAATTAAGGTTTCCTCTACACGATTATATTGTTTTCTCCATTTTGTGAAAGAACAGTGCCCCTGGTTCCCTGAAGAAGGCATCGTTAATATATAAACATGGACAAAGTTTGGGAAAAAATTGAAACTGTGTTACACTCTCCACAGTCCAGAATGAGTTCCTGTAAATACTTTTGAATTATGGAATATAATTAGAGATGCCTAAAATCCAGAACAAAAGATTGAAAAATGCCCATTAAATTAAAAGAGGAACCAGGTGAAAGAACTCCCTTTCTAACCCCTGTACCTCCCCAGGCATTGTTAGCCACTGCCCCTGTTGATGATGATCCTCTATCTACTGAGGATAAGGAAAACTTAGAAGAAGCAGCTAGGTATCATGAAGAAAAAATGCAGATAATTTAAATTTACCCCTTTGCTCCAAAAGACCTCTGGCAAGTGGTGCCAGGAGGGGAGGGATTGTTATTTGTGACCTTGATTTAGAGGAGAAAATTGTCTTTCTATATTGATTCCTGTTATATAAAAGGGCTGTTTCCTAATATTAAAACAGCCACCATTCCTGTTAATAAGAAAACTATTCTTGATTTACTTATCCAATTACAGCAACTAATTATAGTTAGGAACCAGCCATTTTTCATAAGTTATATTAGATTTCATTTAGAACTCCCTGGAACTCTACATCAAAGCAATCAATTAGAAGATGCCCTGATGAAATTGGTCATGTGCCCTCTCCTTGTCGATTCTTTAGTCAAACAAACTCATCAATCCCATAAAATTCAACACCAAAATGCTGTAGCTTTAAGGCACCAGTCTCACATTCCAAGAAAAATGGTTAGACAAATCATAAAAAAAAAATTTACTTCGTATCCAACTTCTAATAACCCCTTCCCCTCAGGAGTTAATCCCTGTGAACTAAAACATGTTTTGTGGCAAATGGATGTTATTCATTTCCAAAATTTTGGAAAATTGTCATTTCTACATGTGACAGTGGATATATTTTCCCATGTAATTTTAGACTCGCCCAGAACTGTGGAAGACTATAAAATGGCAGTCCGCCAGGCTTGGTGGCTCAGCCTGTAATCCTGCACCTTTGGGAGGCTGAGGTGAGTGGATTGCCTGAGCCCACGGGTTCGAGAGCTGCCTGGGCAGTGAGACCTCACCTCTGCAATAAATAAAAAATCAGCCAGGTGTGGAAGCACATGCCTATAATTCCAGCTACTTGAAGGCTGAGGCAGAAGGATCATTGGAGCCCAGCAGGTCGAGGCTGTAGTGGCCAGGAGTGGTCATTGCACTCCAGTCTGTGCGAGAGAGTGAGACTCCAACTCAAAAAAAAAAAAAGATGCAGTCCAACACTTATTCTTTTGATTTTCACAGCTGTGTATTCCATTACAGTTAAAAACTAATAATGCTCCTGCTTATGCATCCAAAGTTTTTCAGTCATTGTTTACCCAGTTTGGCATCTCTCATTCTTCAGGAATTCTGTATAATCCTCATAGTCAAGCTATAGTCGAGAGAGCCCATCAAACGTTAAAAAATCAAATAATTAAATTGCAGGAAGGAAAATTCAAATATAGTTCTCCCCATCATATCGTAAACCATGCCATGTTTGTAATTGATCATCTCAATTTGATCTCGCAAGTATTTTCAGTTTTGATAAGACATTGTAGTTCTGAGAATGCTGTTAAACCAATGGTAAATGGAAAGATCTTCTTACAGGTTAATGGTAGGGGCCCGATGTTCTTTTAACAAGTGGAAGAGGATATGCTTGTGTCTTTCCCCAAGACCTACCCTCACCTTTTTGGGTACAGGATCATCTAATTAGACATGTCCATCCCCCACCCCTATCAAAGTACAGCCAGAGGAGATATAAATCACGTCATCAGAGTCGGATGCAGATGATGAAAAGAAGGTGTTGGTGCCAAAGCTGAAATGTCTCACCATTCAACAACCACTTCCACCTCCACCAACTCGTCCGAGGACATCTCATTGTTCATCGTCTTCCACTCCTCAATCCAGACATTATCTTCGAAATGTTTTGACTAGACATTGCAGACCACCCACATTGGGGCAAATCAAGGTGCTCACCCACGACGCCGAAGATCTGGTTCAATCTCAAAACACTTCTCTCACTACCTATACTGTTTTTGTTGCTATGCTGGCTATTATAGTGTGCCAGGAGGGTTGTATTAATTCAGAAAAATCTTACTGGGCTTAGATGTCAAACCCTCCATTGTTCAAGTCTCTTACCTGGGATGCTGAGATTATTACTGTTTTTACAAATCATTCCTCTTTATTAAGAGGTCCCACTCTTTTTTCATCACAAGTCAAAACTGTTATTAATCATAATTTTTCTGTTTCAGGTTGTTCTAGTACTCCTTCAATACGTTTCACTTTACCTAAAAAATCAGAATGCTCCCTTGGTATTTCATGTTGTTTAAACACCTGTATAAAAGCATGGTAACTGATAGTCCCTCTTATCTTCCCAGAATGGCAAATGACGAGATATTTGGTTTCTTAAATTGGTGATGCTTGGGGACTATGTCCTTATATTATCAACCAGGGCTTGGAACGACCACCTGAGTCCTGCAGTTCGAGGAACTGGGATCCACAATCATTCTGCTGTACCCCAGCCCAGATGATGGAGAGTCCAATGACAAAAATGAAGCCTCTCATTTGCATCACAATGGGCGTCCACTGCTCCCCAGGAAAGGTCAGCTTGGGCAGGGGACGATGGAGTGTTCAGGAGAGGAATGGGCCCTCCCCCCACCCTAATGTGACAGGCCAGGTGACCATAACATGGACTGGATGTGGCATTGCCTGACCATCTTGATCACTCTGTGCCCAACAGTGGCCCTAACTTGTGGCCGTCTGTTCCATTAGTTCACATGTGTCCTTGCCAAGGGCCATGAGTGTGGAGGGTGGAGGCAGGCCTTCTGAGACACATGGCCAAAGACACGGGTCAGACATGCCCAGTGGTCACCTTTGAAACATTCTGCTACGTCAGGTGGAAAAGTGACATTCCCTCTCCCATCCCTGAGGGTGAAACCTCTTGCTGGGTGGCAAGGTTGGTGGCAGCAGCAGTGGTGGTGCTTATTATTATTTGGAGTCTGAATCCCAATTTGTCATCCATGCTAGAGCGCAGGGGCATGCTCATAGACACCATGGACTCCATCTACAGGGCTCAGGCAATACCCCCTCCTCAACTCCCTGAGAGGTTAGAAACACAGGCATGTGCCACCATGCCTGGGTAATGTTTGGATTTATTTATGATGGCCGAGTCAAGGTCCTGCCCTGTGTCCTGGGCTGGTGTCAATCTTGCTGGCTCAGGCTGTCCACTCACCTGGGACTTCAAAGGGCCATGATGCCAGGCTGAGCTGCTGAGATGGGCCTGTGGTTGTGGTGGTGGTCGTGGTTGGTATTATTAATCTGAATAGGAGTCCCCCTGTTGTCCAGCCCAGAGCCCAGTGGACCACTCTCAGTCACCGTGGCCTCCACCAGCTGGGCTCTCGTGATCCTCCTGCAACAGCCTCCCGAGTGAATGGAACGAAAAGCATGGGCCATCAAGCTCGGCTCTTTTTTTTTGATACTTTTGGAGACGAGGTCTAGACAAGGTGCCTGGACTGGTCTCCAACCTGGGAGCTCAAGACATCCTCTCACCTTGCCCTCTCAGAGCACTTAGAAGACAGCTGTGAACACCTGCACTGGGCCTCCACACCCCTCTTGGGATGCCAACATGAGGTCTGCTCACTTCTGACAACCTGGGACCCCTGAGAGGGTGGCCTGTTGTGCCCGTTTTATGGGGAGTACATGATGCATGAACGGGTCACCTCCAGGGTGCCCACCCCCCTCCTGCCTTGTTCCCCAGGATGAACCCATTAGCTCTGCCCAGGGGGCACCTTGGGGAAAGGGAGGGCATGACTCTCAAACCTTCAGTTTGGGGATGGCCAGGCGACTTACGCCTGTCTCCTCAGCACTCAGGAAGGCTGAGACGGAAAGATGGTTGAATTCTGGAGGCTCCAGACCAGGCTGGAAACCATAGAAAGACCCAACATCGACCCCAATCACAACCCAGAAACCTTGGTTGAAGGCACACCTCAGCGGGAGGAATGCCGCCAGTGGAGAGTTCAAGACCAGGCAGGAGACCAGGAGGTCGATCAAATGGAAAACCTTTGAATGTAGAAGTTTGGGAGATGCAGGTTGAGTGGATGGTTCGAGTTGGGTGATTTGAGAGCAGTTTGGGCAACCTAGTGAGGAAAGAAAAAAAGAAAGAAAGAAAGAAAGAAAGAAAGAAAGAAAGAAAGAAAGAAAGAAAGAAAGAAAGAAAGAAAGAAATTCTCCTGCAAACCTTCTGCCCTCAGTTCTTGCCCATCCCACTTGGGAAGGTCCCCCAATCTTAGCACCTTTCAACCCCAAGCCCCTCCCCAAATGACTGCCCCTGCTATGGTGTGAAAGTTCCAAGTCTCCCTGGCCGAGTTCCTGTCGGCTCTCCTCTCTAATGTGTGAAATGTGCCCCAGGCATGCCGACCCTCCCACTCAGCAACAAGGACATTTCACAAGAAAGGCCAGGGACACATCTGTCACCCAGGGACATTCCTTCCCCTCCAATCCCATTTTTCCTGGCTCTAAAGCCAGTCGCCCAGTGAACACAGCATGCGCAGTTCAGAATCTGTGTGCAATTCTCACGTTTTTGAAGACAGGGTCTGGCTCTTGGCCCAGACTGGTGCCCAGGAACATGACAATCGTTCACCACCTGGCTCAAAATCGTGGGCTCTGGTGATCTTCCTACCTCATCTTCCAGCATGGCCAGTATGATAGGCACCTCAACCCTAGATCCCCTGTTTGGTTGGGTGCAGAAACTAGGTCTCCCTGCATGGTTCAGGTTGGCCTTGGGTTCCTGGGTTTTGCCATACTCCCGCCTTGGCCTCCCAGAGCACTGGGATTCCAAACGTGGGAGGCTGCGTCAGACCTTCTGGTTCATTTTTGATGAAAGATTGAGGCCGGGCTCTGGGTCTTAGTCCTGTCATCCCAGCACTTCGGGAGACCGAGGTCAGCAGCCAGCCTGAAACTGTGAGTTGAGACCCACCCAGGGATCTCAGCAAGACTTCGTCTCTACCCTCCACCCCAAATGATCCAGGTGTGCTGATGCCAGCCTGTCATTCCTTTTCCTCATACAACTGGGGAAAGCCTGGCAGAAGCCCGGTGGGCCAAGGCTGTGGTAGCCGGAAGCGAGCCACCGCCCTCCATCCTGGGTGACAGAGTGAGAAATGAAAGGAAAAAATGAAAAAAAAGAAGAGTATCCATTTGTGTATGGAGTTGGGATCATCACGGACAGAGATCATTTGGGAAGGAGTCCCAAACTTGGACTTTGATTTCCCGAAAATGGTGGATTGGCAGACAACCAAGACGGGGCTATGGAAGGCTGAGGCAGGGACCGCTGGAGCCCAGGAGTTTGAGACCAGCCTGGGACACATAGTGAGACCTTGTCGCTCCCCGGAACACTAATACTGGAGTCACGCATGGTGTTGCCCTTGGTTCCGGCTACACTGGATGCGGTGCCCTTCATCCTGTGGCATTTCTTTGCATCACCCCTGCCGACAGAACGTATGAATCCAGGCCAGGCACCATGGTTCACAATCGTCAGCCCCACAGCCTGGGAGGTTGAGGCAGGTGGCTTCCTGAGCCCAGTGATCAGAAAGCAGCTTGGGAGACATGACCAGACCTTGCCTCAGCCAGGGGTCCCCAAAATAAGGTCAATCGTGATGGCCCGTAGAGTCTCGACTTCTCATGGGCCAAGGCGGGACTACCACCTGAGCCTTTCAGGTTGAGTACCCAGGAACTATGATTGTGGTGCCACACCCCAACCCTGCAGATGGAGACTCCAGCAGCGTAAATGATGCCTCCTTCATGCATCACGACAGGCGTTTGCAGCACCCCAGGGAAAGGTCCTCATGTGAGGGGGACGATGGAGTGATTGGGAGAGGTTAGCAGCCCTCCACACACTCGAAGGTGGAAGACAGGGTGTCCAGATCCTGGGCTAGCAGTGGAATTGCCAGACGGCCTTGATATCTCGGTGCCCAATGGCTGCCCTAAGTTGCGGCATCTATTCCATGAGCTCACACTCGTCTTTCCCAATGTGCACGAATGTGGAGGGTGGACGCAGGTATTCTGGTGCCCGTGGCCGAAGGCATGGGATGGACGTGCCTGGTGGCCACCTTTGAAATCTCCCATGAATGACAGTCTTCCTCTACCATCCCTGAGGGTGACTCCTCGTGCTGGGTTGCAGGAGTGGTGGTGGTGGTGGTGGTGGTGATTATTATTATTTGGAGTCAGAATCACGCTCTGTAAGAGTGCAGGGGCACTCTCACGGCCACGGTGGACGCCACCTGCTGTACTCAAGCAAAACTTCTGCCTCAATCCCCAGAGTGGCTGGAACCACAGGCCTGCCCCACCATGCCCAGGTAATCTTTGAATTTATTTTTGATGAATGACACGAGGTTTTGCCCCATGTCCCAGGTTGGTGTCGAACCCATAGTTTCTCTCCATCACTTGCCTGGGGTTCCAAAGTGCCGATATGGCAGGGTGAGCCCCTGAGTCTGGACTGTGGTTGTGGTGATGGAAGAGGTTTGTATTATTATTCTGAGTCAGAGTCTTGCTCTGTCACCCAGGCCAGAGCACTGGGGCCTGCTCTTGGCCACTATGGCCTCCACCAGCTGGGCTCCAGCCATCCTCCCACCACAGCCTCCTGAGTGGCCAGAACGAAATGCCAGAGCCAACAAGATCGAATCATTTTTTTTGGCTTATTGTAGAGACGAGGTCCCACCAAGGTGCCCAGGTTGTTCTTGAATCCATGAGCTCAGGTCATCCTCTTGCCTTGGCTTACCAGAGTGCCAGGATGATGGCATGAGCCCCAGGTCCAGCCTCCACACCATTCTTGGAGCACACCGTGAGGCCTGTTCCCTTCCGACAACTTGGGATCCAGGAGAAGGCAGATGAATTCACCTGCCAAGGGCCCCATGGGGGCAATGCCTGGCACAAGGGCGTGTCTCTGCCAGGGCAAAAACCCCTCCTCCTGCCTTGCTCCCCAGGTTGGAATTGCTCACTCCTTCCAGGGGGTGCCTCAGGAAAAGGGAGGACATGACTCTCAAAATTTTGGTGGTGTGGGGACAGTCGGGTGACTTACTCTTGTCACCTCGGCACTGAGGGAGGCCAAGATGGGAAGATGACCAGAGCCCAGGAATTGCAGTCCAGGCTGGACACCATAACGAGCCCCCTCCTCGACCCCTATCAAAACCCAGGAAACCTTGGGTGAGGCCCTGCTTTGGTGGGAGGATTGACTCCAGCCCAGAGTTCACAAACAGGCAGGAGACCAGGATATTAATCAAGTGGAAAATCTGAGACCACAGCAGTTTAGGAGGTCCAGGCCGAGAGGATGGTCCCAGTTGGGGGTTTGAGCACAGCCTGGGAAACCTAATGAGGAAAGGAAAGAAAGAAAGAAAGAAAGAAAGAAAGAAAGAAAGAAAGAAAGAAAGAAAGAAAGAAAGAAAGAAGGAAGGAAGGAAGGAAGGAAGGAAGGAAGGAAGGAAGGAAGGAAAGAAAGAAAGAAGAAAGAAAGGAGGGAAGGAGGGAAGGAAAGATGAAAGAAAGAAAGGAAAGAAAGAAATCCATTGTCCTGCAAAAATTCTGTCCTCAGTTCTTCCCGCCCTGCCTCTCCCAGCATATGAGGGTCCCACAAGCTTGCCAACTTTCAACCCCAACCCCCTACAAAATGGCAGGCCCCACATTGTGCAGGAGTTTCCAAGGTTCTCTGGCCTCATTCCTGCCAGCTCTCTTCTCTGAGGTATGAAATGTGACCCAGGCAGGCCAACCCTCTGACTCATCAATGAGGACCTTTCACCAAGAAAGACCAGGGACATATCCCTCACCCTGGAACATTTTTCCCCTCACTCCCATTTTTCCTGACTCTAAAGTCGGTCACCGTGTGAACATACCACATGCAGTTGAGAATCTGTGTATGATTATGATGTTTTTGGAGACAGGGTCTGGATCTGTGGCCCAGGTTGTGACCTGGGGAAATGAGTGTTGTTCACCACCAGTCTCAAAATCACAGGCTCCAGTGATCCTCCCACCTCAGGCTCCAGAGTGACCAGAATGATGGACACCTTGACCCCAGACTCCACTGTCTGAATGGGTGTGGAGACGGGGTCTCCCTGCATGGGCCGGGCTGGCCCAGGTTGGTGTCAAACACGCAGGTGCAGGCTGTCCACTCGCCTTGGCCTCCAAAGGGACAGAATACCAGGCTGAGCCCTTGAGCCCGACCTGTGTACGTGGTGGCTGTGGTGGTTGGTATTATTATTGTGACTCGGTATTCCACTCTGTTGCCCAGGCCAGAGAGCAGGGGCCCTCTCTCGGCCTATGCAGTCTCCAGTGGCTGGGATCTGACTCTGCACTGAGGACCTACTGCCAAGAAAGGCTGGAAACACATCTTTTATCCAGGGACATTTCTCTCCTCCAGTCCCATTTTGTCTGGCTATAAAGCCAGTTGTTGTTTGAACACACCACGCACAGTTGTGAATCTGTGTATGATTCTGATATTTTTGGAGATAGAGTCTGTCTCTGTGACCAAAGCTGGGGCCCAGGGACACTACTGTCATTCACCACCATCCTTGAAATTGCAGGATCTGGCCTGGACAATGGATATCATGACCACAGACCATCGACAGAACATGTGAGTCCAGGCCGGGCACCGTGGGCCATGACCGTCAACCCTACTCCCTGAGATGATGAAGCGCGAGGCTGCCTGGGCCCAGGGGTCAGAGACCAGCCCAGGCTACATGGGCAGATCTTTCCTTGGTGAGAGGTCCACAAAATCATGTCAGGTGTGGTAGCACCCGGAGTCCCGGCTGCTTGGGGGCTGTGGTGGGAGGACCACCTGAGATCCGTAGGTTGAGGCTCCAGGAGCCATGATCATGCTGTCACACCCCAGCCTAGCCAACAGAAACTTCCCCGAAAATAACTTGCATCCCATGTGCGTCACAACGGGCATCCACGGCTCCCCAGGGAAAGGTGTGCATGGATGGGGGACGATATAGTGAACGGGAGAGGAATTGGCCCTCCCCCCAACCCACAGGTGGCAGACAGGGTGACCAGAACCTAGGCGGGCCACTCCATTACAGAACCTCCTTGATAGCTCTGTGCCTGATGGCCAGTTTGGGGCTGTCTCTTCCGTCAGCTCACACAAGTCTTTGCTGTGGGGCATGAGTGTGGAGGGTGGAGCCATGCCTTCTGGAGAGCATGGCCAAAGGCACAGGATGGACGTGGCCAGTGGTCACATTTGAAACCTACCGTGAATGACAGGTCACAAGTGCCTTTTCCTCTCCCATCCCTGAGGGTGACTCCTCGTGCTGGGTGTCAGCAGTGGTGGTGTTGGTGGTGGTGGTGTTGATTATTATTATTTGGTGTCACAATCCTGCTCTGTTGCCCAGGCCAGAGCACAGGGGCATGTTCATGGCCACTGCAAACTCCACATGCCGGGCTCAGGCATTCTTCCCTTCTCGGCCCCTCAAGTGGCTGGAAGAACAGACATGCGCCACTACATATGGCTAAAATTTGGATTTATTTTTGATGGCTGACATGAGGTCTCACCTCATGTCCCGGGATGGTGTGTAACCTGCAGGCTCAGTCCGTCCACTGGCCTGGGCCTCTGAAATGCTGAAATGCCAGGTTGAATCACTGAGTCCATCCTGTGGTTGTGGTGGTGGTGGTGGTAGATATTATTCTGAGTCGGAGTCCTGCTCTTTCTCCCAGGCCAGAGCACAGAGGGCTGCTCTTCGCCCCTGGGGCCTCCACCAGCTGTTCTCTGGCTATCCACAGATGTGCACCACCACACTTGGCTCATTTTATTGGCTTCTTGTGGAAACAAGGTCTCGCCAAGGTGCCTGGGCTGGTCTTGAACCCGGCGTCTCAGGACATCCTCTCGCCTCGGAAGACCAGAGCATGGGGATGGCAGGCATGGGCCCCTGTACCAGGCCTCCACACCCCTCTTGGGGCCCCATGGTGATGCCCACTCTCTTCTAATGACCTGGGACCCCGGAGAGGGTGAATGGAGTCTCCCACCAAGCCCTACTCAGAGGGAGCGCCTGTAGCAGGGGTTGGTCTCCAGGGGGATGCTCACTTTTCCACCCACCTCATTCCCCAGGGTGGGCCCATTTGCTCCTTCAAGGGGGCACCTCAGGAAAAGGGAGGGTGTGACTCTCAAACCTTCAGAGGAGCAGGGACAGCCGGGCAACTCATGCCTGTCTTCTCATCGCTCAGGGAGCCAAGACCAGAAGATGCCTGGAGACTGGGAGCTAATACCACACTTGACACCATAATAAGCCCCCCACCTAGACCCCAAGAAACACGAAGAAAACCTTGGGGATGGCAGGCCTCTGCATGAGGATCAACTCAGTCCCAGAGTTCAAGACCAGGCAGGAAGACCATGATGTCAACCAAATGGAAAGCCTGTGGTTGCAGCAGTTTGGGAGGCCGAAGTTGAGAGTAAGGCCCAAATTGGGCGGTTTGAGGGCAGCCAGGGCTACCTAGTGAGGAAGCAAAGGAGAGAGAAAGGAAAAGAAAGAAAGAAAGAAATCTATTCTCCTGAAAACCTTCTGCCCTCAGTCCTTCCCCACCCCCTCACATGTGAGAATCTCCCAAGCTTGACACCTTCTTAGCCCAATCCCATCCAATAGTTATCCCTGCTTTGGTGGGGGAGTTCCCAATAATCCCTGGCCTGGTTCCTACTGGCTCTCTTCTCTGAGGTGAGAAATATTCCCCAGAAAATCTGGCCTCCTGACTCAGCAATGAGGACCTTCTGCCAAGAAAAGCCTGGGACACATCCCTCACCCAGGGACATTTCTTCCCCCAATCACATGTTTCCTGACTCTAGAGCTACTCATCCTGTGAACACACCATGTGCATTTGAGAACCTGTGTATGATTCTGATGTTCTTGGATGTGCCCCAAGTAGGTTGACAATCTGACTCGGGAACGAGGGCCTTCCACCTCAAAAAGCCATGGACACATCCCTCACCCTGGGACATTTCTTCATCCAATCCCATTTTTTATGGCTGTAAATTCAGTTGCCCTGTGAACACACCACACGCAGCTGACAAGCTGTGTATGATTCTGATGTTCTGGGAGACAGGGTCTGGCTCTCTGGCCCAGACTGGGGCCAGGGGACATGACCGTTATTCTTGCCAGCTTCGGAATTGTGAACACTGGCAATCCTCCCGCCTCTGCCTCCAGAGTGTCCAGGACAACACGCACCTCAACCCCAGACCCCTAGTTTGAATGGGTGCAGAGACGGGGTCTCCCTGGGTGGCCTGGCCTGGCCTTGGACTCCTGGGCTCCAGCCAGCAGTCGTGCATCGGCCTCCCTGAGTGCTGGGATTTAAGATGTGGGTCACCACACCAGCCCTTCTGATTTGTTTTTGACAAAGGATTGAGGTTGTCCTCGGGGGCTCAGCCTCATCATCTCAGCACATTGGGAGATTGAGGCCAGCGGCCAGCTCAAGCTTGCAGGCTGAAATCTGCCTGGGCTCCTCGGCAGAGGATGAGATGGGCATGGTGGCATGTGTCTGTCATTCTTGCTACTCAAAAGGCCAGAGAAGGGCTCACTGGAGTCTGGCATGCCAAGGCTGCGGTGGCCGGTAGCGACTACTGCCCTCCAGCTGGGGCAATGGAGTGAGACTCCAACTCCAAGAAAAAAAGGAAAAAAAGAAGAAAAAGAAGAGCATCTATTCATGTATGAAGTTGGGATCATGAACAGACAGAGATCCTTTGGAATCAGGCCCAACATTGGGCCTAGAGATCCCGAAAGATGGTGGATTGGTGGACAATTGGTCTATGGCTTTAGGAGGCTGAGGAGGGGAACTGCTGGAGCCCAAGAGTTCGAGACCAGTCTGGGCCATGTTGCGAGACATCGTTTATCCCCAGAAAGCAAACACTGGAGTCCCGCATGGTGGCGTCCATGGTCCTGGCTACATAGGATGCTATGACCTTCATCCTGGTGCATTCCTATGCATCGCCCCACCTACAGAACGTGCAAGTCCAGGCAGGGCACCATGGCTCACAGCTGTCAGTAGGCTTCCTGAACCCAGGGGTTGGAGACCAGCCCAGGTGACATGACCAGACCTCATCTCAGCAAGAGGTCCCCTAAATCGAGTAAGGTGTGGTGGCCCCCAGTGCCCCAACAGCTCAGGAGGTGATGCAGTAGGATACAGAACCCCACAGGTCAAGGCCCCAGGACCCACGATCATGTCACTGTGCCCCAGCCAGGCCAACAGAGACTCCAAAGACAGAAAACATTCCTCCCATGTGCATCATGACAGGCGTCCACAGCTCCCAGGGAAAGGTCTTCCTGGACTGGGGATGATGGTGTTATCGGGAGAGAAACGGACCCACCCCTAACCTGATAGTGATAGATTGGGCAACCGGAATCTGGACTGGCCACTGTGCTGCCGGACTGCCTTGATTGCTTTGTGAACAATGGTAGCCTTAATTTGAGGCCATCTGTTCCATGAGCTCACACACGTCTTTGATGTGGGACACGTGTGTGGAGTGTGGAGGCAGGCATTCTGGGGCAAGTGGGAAGGCGCGGGACAGACATGGCTGGTGGACACTGTTGAAAGCATCCACGAACAACAGGACAGAAAATACCTTTTCCTTTCCATCCCTGAGGGTGACTCATCAGAGTGGGTGGCAGTGGTGGTGGCAGTAGCAGTGGTTGTGATTATTATTTTGTGGATTCGGTATCCTACTCTGTCACCCAGGCTGGAGTGCAGGGGCAGACTCACGGTCACCACAGACTACACCTGCCAGGATCAGGCAAACATCCCACCTTGGCACTCTGAGTGGCTGGAACCACAGGCCGGTGCCACCAGGCCTGGATAATCTTGGATTTATTTTCGTTGGCTGAGATGAGGTCTTGACATGTGTCCAGGGCTGGTGTCAAACCCACTGGCTCAGGCCATCCACTAGCCTGAACCTCCAAAGTGCTGTGACGCCAGGCTGAGATCCTGAGGCCGGCCAGTGGCTGTTGTGGTGGTGGTGGCTTGTATTATTATTCTGAGTTGGAGTCCTGCTCTGTCGCCCAGGCCGGAGCACAGGGGCCTGCTCTTGCAACCACGGCCTGCACCGGCTATGCTCATGTGATCCTCCTGTCACGTCCTCCCTAGTGACCGAAACGACAGGCTTGCACCACCATGCTTGGCTTATTTTTTTTGACTTCTTGTAGAGATGAGTTCTCGCCATGTTGCCCAGGTTGGTCTTGAACTAAAGGGCTCAGGACATTCTCTCACCTCAGCCTCCCAGAGCACCGGGATGACAGGTGTGAGCCCTCATGCCAGGCCTCCACAACCCTATCAGGGCCCCACAATGAGGGCTGCTCCCTTCCACTGACCAGGGACACTGGAGAGGTCAGTGAGAGTCACCCATCAAACCCACCTCAGGGAATCACCTGGTGCATGGGCGTGTATCCGCTGGACGTCCACCCCTCCTCTCTACTCATTCCCCAGGGTGGAACTGCTCGCTCCTACCAGGGCCTGCCTTGGGGAAAGGGAGGGTGTGACTCTTAAACCTTCGAGGGTCAGCAATGGTTGGGTGACTCACGCCTTTCCCCTCGGTACTTGGGGAGGCCGAGATGGGAGGATGGCTGGAGCCTGGGAGCTGAAGACTAGGCTGTACTTCATAGCAAGTTCCCACCTCATCTCCAAGCAAAACTCAGAAAACACTGAGTGAGGGCACGCCTTGGTGGGATAATCGCCTCTGACCCAGAGTTCAAAACCAGGCAGGAAGACCAGTATGTCGACCAAATGGAAAGCCTGTGATCGCAGCAGTTTTGGTGGCCCAGGCCGAGAGGATGGCCCAAGTTTTGTGGTTTGAGAGCACCCTCGGTAACCTAGTGAGCAAAGAAAGGAAAGAAGGACAGAAACAAACAAACAAACAAAGAATCAAAGGAAGGAAGGAAGGATGGAATCAAAGAAAGAACAAAAGAAATCCATTCTCCTGTAAACAATCTGCCCCCAGTCCTTCCCCCCAGTCTGCCCCAAATGTTAGGGTTCCCAAATCTCGGCACCTTCCTGTGCCACACCCCCAATGGCTTCCACTGCTTTGGTGGGAGAATTCCTGAGACTCCCTGACCGGGTTCCTGCTGGCTCTCCTCTCTGAGGTGAGAAATGTGCTCCAGGCAGGCCGGCCATTCGATTCGGCAAGGAGGACCTTCCGCCAAGGACGACTGTGGACACATCCCTCACCAGGAGACATTTCTTCACCACCAGTCCCATTTTTTTTCTGGCTAAAAGCCATTCATTCTTTGAACACACCATGCGCAGTTGAGAGTCTGTGTACAATTCTGAAGCTTTTGGAGACAAGGTCTGGCTCTGTGGCCCAGGTTGGGGCATGGGGACATGAACGTCATTCACCGCTAGCCTTGGAATCGTGGGCTCTGGCATCCCTCACGCCTCAGCCTCTGGAGTGGCTAGAACAATGAACACCACCACCCCAGACTCCCTGTTTAGATGGGTTCAGAGATGCGGTAGCCCTGCATGGCCCGAGCTGGCCCTGAGCTCCTGGGCTCCAGACATACTCCCACCTTGCCCTCTCATTCCAGGCATGGGCTGCTGCACCCAGGCTTCTGGTTCATTTCTGACAAAGGACAGAGTCTGGGCTCAGGTGCTCAGCCTCATCATCCCAGCACTTTGGGAGACTAGGAGAGTGGCCGACCTGATCCTGCTGGTCTGAGTAGCACCCAAGCAACTTGGCAAGACCTCATCTCTACCCTTCAACCCAAATGAGCCAGGTGTGGTGGTGCATGCCTGTCATTCCGGCTCCTCGGAAGGCTGTGGGAAGAAGACTCGATGGAGCCTGGCGTGTCAAGGCTGCAGTGGCCCGGAGCAAGCAACTGGTCTCCAGCCTGGCCAATGGAGTGAGACTCCAACTCAAAAAAAAGGAAGAGGAGAAGAGCATCCATGTTTGTGTTGAGTTGGGATAATCATCAACAGACAAAGAACATTGGGGAAGGAGGCTTCAGCCTTGGGCATATACTTCCCAAAAGGCTGTGGATTGGCAGACAATCGGGTTGTGGCTTTGGCAGGACAGGGGGGAAACGCTGGAGACTGGGTGTTCGAGAAAAGCCTGGACTGCATAGAGAGACGTCGCCACACTTTGGAATGCAAAGGGTCGAGTCACACGTGGTGTCGCCCATAGTCCCAGCTTCATGGGGTGCAGTGCCCTCCGTCCTAGGGTGTGCATTTGAATTGCTCCTGCCCAGAGCACGTGCAAGTCCAGGCTGGTTCACGACCATCAGCACCATGCCCTGGGAGGCTGAGGAGGGAGGTTACCTAAGCACTGGGTTCAAAGACCAGTCTGGGGCAAGAGGGCCCCAAAATCAAGTTAGTCGTGTTGTCCCCACGAGTCTCGGCTTCTCTGAGGGTGAGATGAGAGAACAGAACGAGCTCCACAGGCTGAGACCCTGGGAGCCACGGTCGTGCCACTGTGCCTTAGCAAGGCCGATGGAGAATCTGGTGGAAAAAAAGACACCTCTAATGTGCATCATGACGGGTGTCCACGTCTCCCCAGGGAAAAGACCATGTTGGTGGGGATGTTGGAATGATCGGAAGAGGAAGGGGCCCTCTCCCCACCAGAACGTAACAGACCAGGAGACTGGAATCTGGGCTGACAATGGTGTTGCCGGACCACCTTGATCACTCTGTGCCTGATGGCTGACCAAACTCATGGCTGTCTGTATCGTGAGCTCACATGCATCTTTTCCATGGGGCACATGTGTGGAGGGTGGAGGGTGGAGGCAGGCCTTCTAGGACATGTGGCCGAAGTCATGGGATGGACGTGTCTGGTGGCCGCCTCTGAAAACTCCCGTGAATATCAGATGGGAAAGGGACTTTTCTTCTCCCATTCCTGTCGGTGACGCCTCATGCTGGGTGACAGGGTGGTGATGGTGGTGGTTGCCTGAGACCAGCTCCAGCCAGTTTCAGGGTACCCCAAAGGTGGAGACGGCATCGACAATCGGGGGGAAGAAGAAAGAAAGAGAGAAAGAGAGAGAAAGAAAGAGACTGGACTCTGGTCTAGTGCAGAAGTGATGTGTGTTATTGGGAATTACAATGGGTCTTTTGTACACAAAGTCAGATGTGGGAGGGGCGTCCCCCACCCACCAAAAACCTTAATCCATGAAAACTTAATCAATGATTGCCTTTAAACCATTTTCATATGATAATCTTAAAATCCCATAACAAGGGATAAACTAATCTGTGACTGACATATTCTATAAACCTTTTTCATCCTAAACTGATTGATTTATGCCAAGTTAAACAATTCTATAGAAGCTTAAGTATTTACTTTACAAACGAAAGTGGCCCAACCCAGAATGTTTGGAATGTGGCCCAGTCCAAAGTTCACAGTGGGCTACCTGCAGGTAACTCAGCCACATTCTTTCAACAAAATGGCTGTCTTCTAAAACTGTATTTTACAATTTACACCTTCAATAAATCCTAAGAACAGGACCCAGAAGCCTGTGACCAATACTAAGGCTCTTAAATGTGACACAAATTTGAATTACAAGTTGTGTGAAAGTCAAAACTGCAGTTTGTGGAAGAATGGGAGCAATGAGCTTCTAAAGTTAGCTTGTGTTCATCCTGGTCTCAGAGTTTTTATGTTTTGAGCTCACTGGAGCTTAATCTGGTTAGTGCTGAGTAGAAAGGGAAAGGAAATGGGGTCAAATAGCTCCCAAACGCATCCTAGTGGTCTCGGGGTCAACGGTCCTTCCTGATCCCTAACACTCAGTGGGCCTCCATGGCTAGCTCCCAACAGGTGGTGTTGGTGATTATTATTATTTGGAGTCAGAATCCGGCTCTTTTGGCCAAACTAGAGTGCAGGGACATGCTCAAAGCCACTGCAGACTCCAACTGCCGGGTTCAGGCGATCCTCCTGCATACACTCCCAATTGGCTGGAACCACAGGCCTTCAGAGCTATGCCTGGCTAATCTTTGGATATATTTTTGATGGCTGAGACGAGGTCTAGCCCAGTGTCCCAGGCTGGTCTCAAACCTACAGGCTCAGGCCATCCACTCCCCTTGGCCTCCAAAGTGCTGGCTGCCAGGCTGAGCCCCTGAGCCCAGCCTGTGGTTGTGGTTAGTATTATTATTCTGAGTTGGAGTCCTGCTCTATCACCCAGCTGGAGTGCAGTGGCTCACACTTGGCCACCATGACTTTCACTGTCTGGGCTTAGGTGATCTTCCCTACATGGCCTCCCGAGTGTCCAGAACAGCAAGTGTGCACCACACCTCTTGGCTCATTTTGTTGGTTTCTTGTACATACGAGGTCTCACCAAGGTGCCTGGGCTGATCTTGAACCCAGGGACTCAGGCCATCCTCTCACCTTGGCCTCTCAAACCACTGAGGTGACAGTTGTGAGCCACCACGCCCAGCCTTCACACCCCTCTCAGGGCCCCACTGCATGGCCTGCTCCCATCAGAGAACTTGGGACAACAGACAGAGCAGTAGAGTCTCCCAATGAGCCTGCCCCAGGGAATTGCCTGGCCTAGAGGCGTGTCTCCCCTAGGACACCAGACTTCCACCTGCCTCCGTCCCCAGGGGGACCTGCTCACCCCTCCCATGGGCTACCTCATGGAAAGGGAGTGCATGACCCTCAAACTGTCAGGGGTGCCTAACTGGGCAACTCACACCTGTCTCTTCAGCACTCGGGGAGGCCGAGATGGGAAGATAGCAGGAGCCTGATAGCTCGAGATCAGGTTGGGCACCATAGCAAGTTGCCACCTTGACCACAAGAAAACCTTGGATGAGGGAAGGCTGCAGTGGGAGGATTGCCCCTGTCCTGAGTCAAGACCAGGCAGGAGACTAGGATATCAAACAAATGGAAAGCCTGTGATTGCAGCAGTTTGTGAGGATCAGGCCGAGAGGATGGCCTGAATTTGGCAATTTGAGATCACCCTGGACAAGCTAGTGAGGAACGAAAAGAAAGAAAGAAAGAAAGAAAGAAAGAAAGAAAGAAAGAAAGAAAGAAAGAAAGAAAAGTAATAAAGAAAGGAAGGAAGGAAAGGGGAATGGAAGGAAAAGAGAAAGAAAAGAAAGAAAGGAAGAAAAAAAGAAATCCATTCTCCTGCAAACATTCTGACCTCATTCCTTCCCCTCACTACCCCCCCCATGTCAGTCTCCCCCAAGTTCGGCACCTTCCAACCCCAACCCACCCAATGGTTGCCCTTGCATAGGTGCAGGAGTTCCCGGGGCTCTCTGGCCAAGTTCCTGCCGGCTTTCCCCTCCTAGATGAGAAATGTGCCCCAGGCAGGCCAACCCTCTGACTTGGCAATGAGGACTTTCCACCAAGAAAGGCCAGGGACACATCCCTCACCCAGGGACGTTTCTTCTCCCCAATCCCATTTTCCCTGGCTCTAAAGCTGGTCGCCCTGTGAACACACCATGCAGTTGAGAATCTGTGTACAGTTCTTATGTTTTTGGAGACAGGGTCAGGCTATGTGGCACAGGCTGGGGACCAGGGACATGACCATCATTCACCACCAGCCTCTATATCACGGGTTCTAGTGATCCCATGCCTCAGGCTTCAGAGTGGCCAGGATGATGGGCACCTCGACCCCAGGCACCCTGTTTGGATGGGTGCAGAGACGGGGTCTCCCTGTGTTGCCCATACTGGTCTTGGGCTCATGGGCTCCAGTGATCCTCCTGCCTCGGTCTCCCAAATCGCTGGGATTTCAAACGTGGGCTGCTGTGCCAGGTCTTCTGGTTTGTTTTTCATGAAGAATCAAGGCTGGGCTTGGGGGCTCTGCCTCATCATCCTAGCACTTTGGGGGGCAAGAAATCATCTCGACCCCAATGAGCCGGGCATGGTGGCACATGCCTGTTGTGCCAGCTCCTCAGAAGGCTGGGGAAAGTCTCGCTGGAGCCCAGCAGGCTGAGACTACAGTGGCCAGAAGTGAGTCAATGCCCTCCAAACTGGGTGACAGTGTGAGACTTCAACTCAAAGAAAAAACGAAAAAAGGAAAAAAAAGAAGAGCATCATTTGTATATGGTGTTGGTATCATCGAGAACAGACAGAGATCAACTGGGAGTCTGCCTGAGCCCAGGGATTGGAGACCAGCCTGGGGGATGTGGCCATACCTCATCTCAGTGAGATGTCCCCAAAATAGAGTCAGGCATGGTGGCCCCTGGAGTACTGGTTGCTTGGGGGCCAAGATGGGAGGACCAACCTGAGACATGCAGGTCGAGGCATCGGGAACCATGATAGTACTGCCACACCCAAACAGTCCGACAGAGACACATGGCCGAAGGCATGGGATTGACATGCCCAATGGGCACCTTTGAAACCTTCCATGAATGACAGGTGGGAGAGTGCCTTTTCCTCTCCCATTCCTGAGAGTGTCTCCTCACTCTGGGTGTCAGGGGTGGTGGGGGCGCGGTTATTACTATTTAAAGTTGGAATCCCACTCCATCATCCAGGCAAGAGCACAGGGCCACACTCATATCCATTGTGGACTTCACCTGCAGGGCTCAGGCAATTCTGCCTCTGTCCCCCTAGTGGCTGAAACCACAGGTCTGCACCACCACGGAAGATTATCTTTGGATTTATTTTTGATGACCAAGATGAAATCTCACCCAGTGTCCCAGGCTGGTCTTCAACCTGCAGGCTCAGGCCGTCCACTCACCTCAGACTCTGAAGGGCTGGGATTCCAGTCTGAGTTCCTGAGCCTGGCCTGTGGTTGTGGTGGTGGCAGTTATTATTATTATTATTTATTTTTTTTTAGTTGGAGTCTCACTCTGTCGCCCAGACTGGAGTGCAGTGGCCACTCCCGGCCACCGCAGCCTTGACCTGCTGGGCTCCGGCGATCCTTCTGCCTCAGCCTTCCAAGTAGCCGGAATTACAGGCATGCGCTACCATGTCTGGCTGATTTTTTGATTCATTGTAGAGATGAGGTCTCGCTGCCCAGGTGGGTCTCGAATCCGTGGGCTCAGGCTATCCACTCACCTCAGACTCCCAAAGGCACGGGATTACAGGCTGAGCCACCAAGCCCAGCTGGTTGTTATTATTATTCTGAGTTAGAGTCCTGCTCTCTTGCCCATGCTGGAAGGCAGAGGCCCACTCTCAGCCAATGCAGCTTCCACTGACTGAGCTCCAGCGATACTCCTGCCACAACCTCATGAGTGACCGGAACAATAGGCATGTGCAACCATGCTCGGCTCATTTTGTTGGTTTCTTTTACAGACATCGTCTATCCAAGGTGCCCAGGCTGGTCTTGAACATGAGGGCTCGGGACATCCTCTCACCTTGGCCCTCAAAGCATCAGGGTGACAGACGTGAGCCCCACACCTGACCTTCATATCCCTCTTGGGGCCCCACCGTGAGGCTTGCTTCCTTCAGATGACCCAGCATCCCAGAGAGGGCAACTGTAGTCACTTGCCAAGTCCACCCTGGGGGAGTGCCTGGTGCAGTGGCATGTCTCCACCAGGGCCCTCACCACTCCACCTGCCTTGATACCCAGGGTGGACCTGCTTGCTCCTCCCAGGGGCTGCCTTGAGGAAAGGGACGGTGTGACACTCAAACCTTCTGGGTGTTGGGTCATTAGGCAATGCATGACTGTCTCCTTGCACTCAGGAAGGCCGAAATGGGAAGATGGCCGGAGCCTGGGAGCTGACATCAGGTTGGACACCATAATAAGTCCCCTCTCGACTCAAGCCAAACCCAGAAAACCTTGTGTGATAGCAGGACTTGGTGGGAGGATTGCCTCAGGCCCAGAGTTCAAGACCAGGCAGGGAGACCAGGATGTCGACCAAATGGAAAGCCTGTGATCCCAGAAGTTTGGAAGGCTGAGGCCAAGAGGAAGGCCCGAGATGGGCAGTTTGAGAGTAGCCAGGGCTACTTAGTGAGGACACATAATAGAGAGGAAAAGAAAGAAAGTACAAAGGAAAGAAAGAACGGAAGAAAAAGAAAGAATGGAAGAAAGAAATTCATTCTCCTGCAAATGTTCTGCCCTCAGTTCTTCCCCCACGGTCCCCCCAACATACTAGGGTCACCCAAACTCAGCACCTTTCAGCTCAAATGCCCCTGATGGCTGCCCCTCCTTTGGTGTGGGATTTCCCAAGGCTGCCTGACTGGGTTTCTGTAGGCTCACATCTCTGAGCAGAGAAATGTGCTCCAGGCAGACCAATCATCTGACTTGGCAGCAAGGACCTTCTGCCAAGAAAGGCCAGGGACACATCCCTCAGCTGGGGACATTTCTTCCACCCCAATCCCTTTTATCCTGGCTCTAAAACCAGTCAACCTGTGAACTCTCCACATGCATTTGATGATCTCCATACGATTCTGATGTTTTTGAAGGCAGGGTCTGGCTCTTGGCCCCGTCTTGGTCCCAGAGAAACAACTGTCGTTCACTGCCAGCCTTGAAATTGTGGGCTTCAGTGATCCTCCTGCCTCAGCCTCCAGATAGGACAGGACAATGGGCACCTCAACCCCAGACCACCTGTTTGAATGGATCTAGAAATGGGGTCTTCCTGCATGGCCAGGGCTGGACTTGGGTTCCTGGGCACCAGCCATCCTCCTGCCATGGTCTCCCAGAGCACTGGGATTCAAGGTGTGGGCCACTGTGCCAGGCCTTCTGGTTTGTTTTCGATGAAGGATTGAGGCCAGTCTTGGGGGCTCAGACTCATCAACCCAGCGCTTTGGGAGCCAAGGCCAGTGGCTGACCAGAGCCCAAGGGCTGACAGCTGCCCTAACAACTTGGCAAGACCTTCTCTCTACCCTCCATCCCAAATGAGCAGGGCATGGTTGCATGCTCCTATCATTCTGTCTCCTCTGAAGTCCAGGGAAAAGTTCGCTGGACCCTGGTGGGCTGAGGCTGTGATGGTCTGGAGTCAGCCACCACCCTCCAGTCTGGGCAATAGAGTGAGACTCTGACTCAAAGAAAAAAAAGGAAAAAAGGAAAAAAAAAGAAAAAAAAAGAAGAGCATCCATTTGTGTATGGAGTTGGTATCATCGTGAACAGAGTTCTTTTGGGAAGGAGGTCCCAGTCTTGGGCCTAGAGTTCCCAAAAGCCAGTGGATTGGCCGAAAGTTGAGTTCTTGCTTTGGGAGGCTGTGACGGGGGACTGGTAGATCCCAGGAGTTGGAGACCAGCCTGGGCCATGTAGCTAGACCTCATCACTCCCCAACATGCAAACACTGGAGTTGCATGTGGTGACACCAACAGTCCCAGTTACACGGGATGTGGTAGCCTCCATCCTGGGGTGTTCTTTTGCATCGCCTCTGCAATAGAACGTGAGAGTCCAGGCCAGGCACCATGGCTAATGGCTGCAGCTACGCATGCTGGGAGGAAGGACCAGGAGGCTGCCTGAGCCCAGCAATCAGAGATCAGCCATAGTGACATGGCCAGACCTCATCTCTGTGAGATGTTCCCAAATATGAGTCAGGCATGGTAGCCCCTAGAGTCCTGGCTGCTCTGGAGTCAATGTGGGATGACCGCCTGAGCCCCACAAGTCAAGGCACAGGGAGACACGATTGTGTCACTGTGCACCAGCCCAGCCAAAGGAGACTCCAGTGACAAAAAGATGCCACCCACGTCCATCATGACAGGTGTCCAAGGCTCCCCAGGGAAAGGTGTGCATGTGCAGGGGACGATTGTGTGTTGGGGAGAGGAAGTGGCCCTGCCCCCACCCAAATGTGGCACACCAGGCAACAGAAACCTGGGCAGGGCATGGTATTGTGAAACCTTCTTGATCACTTTGTGCCCAATGGCCACCCTAACTTGGAGCCATCTTTGTGGTGAGCTCACACACATCTTGACCGTGGGGCACGAGTTTGGAGGGTGGAGGGAGGCCTTCTGGGGTGTGTGACTGAAGGCACGCGACGGACATACCTGGTGTTCACCTTTGAAACCTCCAATGAATGACAGGCCACAATGGACTCCATCTGCCAGGCTCAGGCAAACCACTCTCTTCGGCCCCCTGAGTGGCTGGAACCACAGGCCTGTGCCACCAAGCCTGGCTAATCTTTTGATTTATTTTTGATGGCCAAGAAGAAGCCTCACCCCATTTCCTGGGTTGGTGTCGAACCCACAGGTTCAGGCTGTCCACTTGCCTTGGACTCCAAAGGCCAGGATGCCAGTCTAAGCCCTTCAGCTGGCCTGTGGTTGTGGTGCTTGTGGTGGTTGGTATTATTATTCTAAGTCAGAGTCCTGCTCTGTCACCCAGGCCAGAGTGCAGGGACCTGCTCTCGGACACTGAGGCCTCCACCAGGTAGGCTATTGTGATTCTCCTGCCGTGGTCTCCCGAGTGACCAGAACAACAGGTGTCTGCCACCTCTCTGGGCTCTTTTTTTTCTTTTTGTAAAGATGAGGTCTTGTCAAGGTGCCCGAGCTTGTCTCAGACAGTGGGACTCAGGTCTTCCTCTCCCCTCGGCCTTCCAGGACCCTAGGATGACAGGCATGAGCCCCCGCACCCATTCTTCACAACTCTCTTGGGGCCCAACCATGGGGCCTGGTCCCTTCTGACGACCTGAGATCCCAGAAAGGGCAGCTGGAGTCGTCCACCGAGCACTCCCAGTTGGGAACCCCTGGCACAGGGGCATGTTTCCACTGGGGTGCCCACCCCTCTGGCCACCTCATTCCCCAGGGTGGGCCTGCTTGCTCCTCCTAGGGACCTGCTTGGGGAAAGGGAACCATGACTCTGAAAACTTCGGGGAGGTGAGGATGCCTGGACAACTCATGCTGTCTTCTTGGTAATCGGGGAGGCCGAGACAGAAAAATGGCCAGAACCCAGGAGCTTGAGACTAGGCTGGACATCATAGCAAGCCCCCACCTCGACCCAAACAAAACCCAGAAAATCTGGGGTGAGGGTAAGCCTCAGTGGGAGAATGGCCTCCGGCCCAGAGTTAAACACCAGGCAGGAAAACCAGAAAAAAAGCAAGAAAGAAAGAAAGAAAGAAAGAAAGAAAGAAAGAAAGAAAGAAAGAAAGAAAGAAAGAAAGAAAGAAAGAAAGAAAGAAAGAAAGAAAGAATGAAAGAAAGAAAGAAAGAAAGAAAGAAAGAAAGAAAGAAAGAAAGAAAGAAAGAAAAGATGGAAGGAAGGAAGGAAGAAAGAAAGAAATCCATTCTCCTGAAAACATTATGACCTCATTCCTTCACCCCCAGCCCCCCACAAGTGAGGGTACCTCATTCTCGGCACCTACCAGCACCAACCCACCCACCAATGGCTCCTCTCCTTTGGTGCCAGAGTTCCCGAGGCTCGCTGGCCGTGTTCCTGACTGCTCTCCTCTCCAAGGTGAGAAATGTGCCCCAGGCAGGCTGACACTACGAATTGGCAACAAGGACCTTCTGGCAAGAAAGTCCAGGGACACATCACTCACCCAGGGACATTTCTTCCCCCCCAATTCCATTTTTCCTGGCTGTGAAAGCAGTCATCCTTTGAACACACCATGCACAGGTAAGAATCTGTGTACGATTCTGATGATTTTGGAGACAGCTTCCAGCTCTGTGGCCCAGTCTGGGGTGTGGGGACATGACCTTCATCCACCACCAGTCTCGAAATTGCAGACTCTGGTGATCCTCCCATCTCTACCTCTGGATTGTCCAGGACAATGGGCACCATGACTCCAGACCCCTTCTTTGAATGGGTGTGGATATGGGGTCTCCCTGTATGGCCCGGGCTGGCCTTGAGCTCCTGTGCTCCAGCCATCCTCCTGCCTCAGCCTCCCAGAGCACTGGGATTACAGGTGTGAGCCGCGCCTGGCCTTCTGGTTTGTTTTGATGAAGGATAGAGGCCGGGCTTGGGGGCTCTGCCTCATCATCTGAGTGCTTTGGGAGGCCAGGCCAGCGTCCAGCCTGAACCCACAGGTCCCATCGCACCTGGGCAACTCAGCAAGACCTCGTCTCTATCTTCCATCCCAAGTAATCTAAGCGTGTTACTGTGTGCCTGTTGTTCTAGGTCCTCTGAAGGCCAGTCGGTAAGTCTCACCGGATCACAGCAGGCTGAGGTGCCGGGAATGAGCCACCATCTTCATGCCTGGGTGGCACAGAGAGACTCTGACTCAAAAAAGGGAAAGAAATGAAAAGCATTCATTTTTATATAGAGTTGGAATCATCGGGAAGAGAACGAAATCATTGGGGAAAGAGACCTCAGCCTTGGGCATAGAGTTACCAAAAGATGGCGAATTGGCAGACAATTCTGCAGTGACTTTTGGAGACTGAAGCAGGGGAATGCTTGAGCCCAGGAGTTTGTGACCAGCCTGGTCCAAGTAGCGAGACATCGTCACTCCCTGGAAGGCAAACACTTGAGTTGAGCATGGTGGCGCCCATGGTCCCAGCTAAACGGGATGTGGTGGCATCCATCCTTGGGCTTTCCTTTGCATGGCCCCTACCGACCGAACCTGCAAGTCCAGGTTGGCCAAAGTGGCTCATGGCTGTCAGTCCCGTGCCCTAGGTGGTCCAAGCAAGAGGCTGCCTGAGCCCTGGGGTCCAAGACCAGCTCAGCGAGAGGTCCCCCAAATCGAGTCAAACATGGGGGCCCCCAGAATCGTGACTGCTTGGTGCCTAAGGTGGGAGGACCACCTGAGTCCCACAGGTTGAGGCTGCAGGAGCCATGATCGTGGTGCCATGCCCCAGCCCAGCTGATGGAGACACCAGTGACAATAAAGATGCCTCCCACATGCGTAACAATGGGCGTCCGTGGCCCCCCAGAGAAAGGTCCATGTTGGTGGGGGACGATGGTGTGATTGGGAGAGAAAGGGGCCTTCCCCCCGCTCGAAAGTGGCACACAAGGCCACTGGAAACGGGGCTGGCTAAAGCATTGCTGGACTGCCTTGAATGATCTGTGTCCACGGCTGTCCTAGCTCAGGGCCATCTGTTCTGTGAGCTCACATGTGTCTTTGCTGGGGGACATGAGCGTAGATGGTGGAGACAAGCCTTTTGTGGTGTGTATCCGAAGGTGTGGCACGGACATGCCCAGCAGCCACCTTTGAAGCCCCCCGTGAATGACAGACAGACAAGTGCCTTTTCCTCTCCCATCCTGAGTGTGTCTCCTCACACTGGGTGACAGGGAAGGTAGTGGTGTGGGTAGTAGTGATTATTATAATTTGGAGACAGAATCCCTCTCTGTTGTCCAGTACAGTATGCAGGGGCACACTCAGGGCTACTGCAGACTCCACCAGCCAGGCTCAGGTGATCCTCTGGCCTTGGATCCCCAAGTTGCTGGAGCCACAATGCTGGGCCACCATGCCTGGTTAATGTTTGGATTTATTTTTGATGGCCGAGACGAGATCTCACTCCATGTCCAGGACTGTTGTCGAACCCGCAGCCTCAGGCCATCTACCTGCCTGGGTCTCTGACAGGCTGTGATGCCAAGCTGAGCCCCTGAGCCTGGCCTGTGGTTGTTGTGGTTGTGGGGTGTGGTAATATTATTCTGAGTCAGAGTCCCACTCTGTCGCACAGGCCAGAGCACAGGGGCCCACTCCCACCCACTGTGGCCTCCACTGGATGGGCTCTGGCAATACTCTTGCCATGGCCTCCTGAGTGGTCGGAACGACAGGCGTGCACCACCATGCTTGGCTCATTTTTTTGGCTTCTTGTAGAGACGAGGTCTCACCAAGGTGCCCAAGCTGGTCTTGCACCAGTGGGCTTAGGCCATCCTCTAGCCTTGGCCTCCCAGAGGACCAGGATGACAGGCATGAGCCCCCATGCCCAGCCTCCACACCCCTCTCAGGGGACCACCATGAGACCCGCTACTGTCCAACAACCCGGGACCCCGGAGAGGGCAACTGAAGTTATCCTATGAGACCTCCCCAAGGAAGTGTCTGGCACAGGGACGTGTCTCCTGCAGGGAGCCCATCCCTCTGTCCACCTGTTCTCCAGGGTGGACCTGCTCACTCCTCCCAGGGGTCATCTTGGGGAAATGGAGGACGTGATTATAAAACCTTCATGGGGGCATGTATGGCCAGATGACTCACACCTTTCTCCTTGGCACTTGAGGAGGCTGAGATGGGAAGATATACAGAGCCTGGGATCTCAAGACCAGGCTGGACAACATAGCAGGCCCCACCTGGACCCCAAGCAAAATTCAGAAAAACTTGGGTGAGAGCAGACCTCAGTGGGAAGACTGCCTCCAGCCCAGAGTTCAAACAAGACAAGAAGACCAGGATGTCGACCTAATGGAAAGCCTGTGATCACAGCAGGTTGAGAGGATGTCCCAAGTTGGGTGGTTTGAGAGCAGCCTGGGAAACCTACTGAGGAAAGAAAAGGTAGAAAGAAGGAAAGAAAAAAGAAAAAAAGAAAAATCTCTTCTCCTGCAAACATTCTGTCCTCAGTCTTTCACCCCCGGCCACCCCCCCCACATGTGAGGATCCCCCAAGCTCAGCAAATTCCATTCCCAACCTCTGCAATGGCTGCCCCTGCATTGTTGTGGGAGTTCCCGAGGTTCCCTGGCTGGGATCATGCCAACTCTCCATTCCGAGGTAAGAAATGTGCACCACGCCATCCGTCCCTTCAACTCAGCAATGAGGAACTTATGCCAAAAAAGACCAGGGATGCATCCCTAACGTAGGGACATTTCTTCCCCTCAATCCCATTTTTCTTGGCCCTAAAGTCAGTCCCCCTGTGAACACACCACACGCATTTGAGAATATGTGTATGATTCTGATGTTTTTGGAGACAGAGACTGGCTCTGTGGCCCAGTCTGGGGCCCGGGGACATGACCGTCATTCACCACCAGTCTCAAAATCGAGGGCTCTGCTGATGCTCCCTCCTCAGCCTCAGGATTGACCAGGACAATGGCCACTTCGATGCCAGATAATCTGTTTGGATGAGTGCAGAGATGGGGTCTCCCCGCGTGGCCCAGGCTAGCCTTAGGATCCTGGATTCCAGCCATCCTCCCGCCTTGGGATCCCAGAGTTCTGAGATTCCAGGCATGAATTGCCACACGAGGCTTTCTGGTTCTTTTTCCACAAAGGATCGAGGCCAGGCTCAGGGGCTAGCCTCATCATCCCAGCACTTGTGAGGCCAAGGTCAGTGACCAGTCTGAGCCCATGGGCTGAGGCCCACCTGGGCAGCTCAGCGAGACTTACTTCCTAACTTCCATCCCAAATGAGCCGTGTGTGGTGGTGTGTGCCTGTCCCGCTGGTTCATCAGAATGCTGGGGAAATGCTTGCTGGAGGATGGCAGGCTGAGGCTGTAGAGGCTGGGACCAAGCCACCGCCCTCCAGCCCGGGCAAGGAGGTGAGACCCCACCTCAAATAAAAAAAGGAAAGTAAAGAAGAGCATCCATTTGTGTGTGGGGTTGCAATTATCATCAACAGATGGAGATCATTGGGGAAGGAGGCCTCAGCCTTGGGTCCAGAGTTCACGAAAGACTGTGGATGGGCAGACAATCGGTCTGTGACTTTGGTAGGTGGAGTCAGGGTAATGCTGGAGCCTGGAAGTTCGATACTAGCCTGGGGCACGTAGAGAGACATCATCGTTCCCCAGAACACAAAGACTTGAGTTGCACCCATGTTCCCAGCTACACAGGATGTGGTGGCTTCAGTCCCGGGGCATGTCTTTGCATTGCCCCTGCTGACAGCATGTGCAAATTCAGGCCATATACTGTGGCTCACGGGCATCAGCCCTGCACCCTGAGAGGGCAAGGCAGGATGCAGCCTGAGCCCCGGGGTCAGAGACCTATCCGGGTGAAGTGCCGGGATGTTGTCTCAGTGAGAGGTTCCCAAAATAGAGTAAGGCATGGTTATCCCCAGAGTCCTGGCTGCTCGGGAACCAAGGTAGGAGGACAGCATGAGCCCCACAGGTCGAGGCCCTGGGAGCCATGATCATGTTGCCACACCCCAGTCCAGTGATGGAGACTCCATCGACAAAAAAGACACCTCCTACATGCATCATGATGGGCTTTAAGGCTCCCCAGGGAAAGGTATGTGTGGGTTTGTGACAATGGAGTGATCAGGAGAGGAAGGGGCCCTCCCCTGCCCTGAAGGTGGCAGATCAGGCGAACGGAAACTGTGCTGGCCGTGACGTTGACAAACAACCTTGATCATTCTGTGCCACCCTAGCTTGGGGCCAGCTGTTCTGTGAGTTGACATGAATCTTAGTTTAGGGGCACGAGTGTGGAGGGTGGAGACAGGCTTTCTGGGCACTGACCAAAAGCATCAAACAAACAGGCCTGGTGGCGACTTTTGAATGTTCCCACGAACCACAGGCCAGAAGGTACCTTTTTCTCTCCCATCACTAAGGGTGACTCCTCGCGCTGGGTGGCAGGGTTGGTGGTGGTGGCGGTGGTGGTGATTCTTAATATTTGGAGTTGGTAACCCACTCTGTCACCCAAGACAGTGTGCAGGGGCATGCTCACGGCCATCGTGGACTCCACTTCTGGGCTAGGCAATCCTCCCGCCTCTGCCCCCTGAGTTATTGGAACCACAGGCCTGCACCACCACACCCAGCTAATATTTGGATTTATTTTTGATGGCCGAGACAAGGTCTCACCCCATATCCTGGGCTGATGACAAACCCACAGACTCAGGCCAGCCACTCGCCTTGGCCTCTGAAGGACCAGGATGCCAGGTTGAGGCCCTGACACTGGTCTGTGGTTATGGTGGTGGTGGTTGTTATTATTATACTAAGTTGGAGTCCCACTCTGTCACCCAGGCCAGAGCACAAGTGCCTGCTTTTGATGACCATGGCTTCCACTGTTGGGATCTGGCCTTCCTCCTGCCAAGGCCTCCTGAGTGGCCAGAATGACAGTTGTGTGCTACCACGCTCGGCTCATTTTTTTGGCTTCTTGTAGAGATGAGGTCTTGTCGTGGTGCCTGGGCTGATCTCAGACCCGGGGGCTCAGGCCATCCTCTCGCCTTAGAATTCCAGGGCACCAGGATGACAGAAATGAGACTCCACACCCATCCTCCACAACCCTTTTGGGCCCTCACCATAAGGCCAGCTGCCTTCTTATGACCTGGGACCCCAGAAAGGGCAGCCAGAGTCACCCACTGACACCTCCACAGGGCGAGCGCCTAGTGCAGGGGTATGTCTCTGCAAGTGAGCCAACCCCTCTGCCTGCTTCATTACCCATGGTGGACCTGCACGCCCCTCCAAGGGGCCACCTCCAGGAAAGGAAGTGCAGTACTCTCAATCATTTGAGGAGTCAGGGATGCCTGGGTCACTCACACCTGTCTCCTCGACACTTGAGGAGGTTGAGATGGGAAGATGATTGGAGTCTGGGAGCTCGAGACCAGGTTGGAAACCATAGAATGTGCCCACCTCAACCACAAACAAAACCCAGAAAACCTGGGGGGGCAGGCCTTGGTGGGAGGATTGCCTCTGGCCCAGAGTTCAAGATCATGCAAGAAGACCAGGATGGCGACAAAATGGAAAGACTGTGATCACAGCAGTTTGGGAGGCCCAGGCAGCAAGGATAGCCTGACTTGGGCAGTTTGAGAGCAGCCTGGGCAACCTAGTGAAGAAAGAAAGAAAGAAAGAAAGAAAGAAAGAATGAAAGAAAGAAAGAAAGAAAGAAAGAAAGAAAGAAAGAAAGAAAGAAAGAAAGAAAGAAAGAAAGAAAAGATGGAAGGAAGGAAGGAAGAAAGAAAGAAATCCATTCTCCTGCAAACATTATGACCTCATTCCTTCACCCCCAGCCCCCCACAAGTGAGGGTACCTCATTCTCGGCACCTACCAGCACCAACCCACCCACCAATGGCTCCTCTCCTTTGGTGCTGGAGTTCCCGAGGCTCGCTGGCCGTGTTCCTGACTGCTCTCCTCTCCAAGGTGAGAAATGTGCCCCAGGCAGGCTGACACTACGAATTGGCAACAAGGACCTTCTGGCAAGAAAGTCCAGGGACACATCACTCACCCAGGGACATTTCTTCCCCCCCAATTCCATTTTTCCTGGCTGTGAAAGCAGTCATCCTTTTGAACACACCATGCACAGGGTAAAAATTCTGTGTACGATTTCTGATGATTTTTGGAGACAGCTTCCAGCTCTGTGGCCC